>NC_138770.1:494217871-494430371 GCF_965119305.1 Pelophylax lessonae
TGGGCAGAATCACTGCGATTCTGCCCGTGATCCAGAAATCATTGCAAATGGCGGGACGCCTGTGCGTTGCCCGTGATTTGCAATAGCACCCCAAACGCTGTGCGATGTTGCAGCGATTTCCGCCTGCCGAATCGAGGTAACATCACGCAAACAACGCATGACGCCCCAAAGAAACTCTTGTACCTTTTTTGGGCGTCATTCGATGTTTGCGCGATGTTACCGCGATTCGGCAGGCGGAAATGGCGGCAACATCGCACAGCGTTTGGGGTGCTATTGCAAATCACGGGCAGCGCACAGGCGTCCCGCAATTTGCAATGATTTCCGGATCGCGAGCAGAATCGCGGTTATTCTGCCTGCGATCGCTACTCTCACATGTGAACATAGCCTTATGGGTGTCAATTTCTGGGCACTGGTGAGGTGACTGTTGGGTGACAGGGGACATTGGGGGGGGCTGTGGACTCTCTGGGGGGACCTTTATTTGTGTGCTTTTTACTTTTTACAGGGGTACAGAGCAGTAACTCAATGTTTCTAGCTCTTCTCCCCTCACACTGGAAACTGTATGAGGAGAGAAGAGCTAGTAACAGTGAGTTACTGCTCTTTGTTTACATTTTGTGATCGGCTGTGAATGGATTCACAGCCGATCACATAGTAAACAGTCACTGTCAGTGACTGTTTACTACCGCCGGTGACAGCTGTGTTCCTACGGAACACAGTGCCACCGACATAACCGCGCTGCGCGCTCCCGATCGCGCATGCGCGGTCATCTCCCGGGCGCCTCCATTGTGATTGGCTGTGTCATTGGAACACAGCCGATCACGTGGGAAACAGCCATGCCTATTGGCTGTTTCCCCCCTGCCGGTGACCGGCTGTGTCCCGGGGACACGCCGACACCGGCAGTGCACGGCGGCGCGCCCGCGATTGCGCGCCTGCCCTGCTTGAATGGGCGGACGTCATATGACGGCCGCCCAGGATAATAGCCGCACCGTCCCGCCGTCATATGACGGCGGGCGGGCGGTAAGTGGTTAACTATCCCACTTCTATGCCTTCTTGAAAAAACACTTCGGGCGATGATAGAAGAGGATGTGGCACAGGATGAGGAGGAGGAAGAGGTTGTCATTTCCAAGGCTTTCAGGGTAGTCATTCGCAAGTGGCTCTGAGGGTGGGTTCCTGCACCCACAAACGCCAGGGACACAATTGTCCAGCAGGGGCACAGTTCTGGAGGATGACAGGGATGAGGTGGAGGAGGATATGGAACAATGTTCACAGCAGGGTGACACCCAGGCCAGCTCATGACCATCACTGGTGCGTGGCTGGGGGGATACGGAGGACACAGAGGACACACCTCCCACAGAGGACAGCTTTTCGGTGCCTCTGGGCAGCCTGGCACACATGAGCGATTACATGCTGCAGTGTCTCCGCAACGACCGTTGAGTTTCCCACATTGTAACTTGTGCTGATTACTGGGTGGCCACCCTGCTGGATCCCCATTACAAGGACAATGTACCGTCCTTAAATCCCTCACTAGAGCGTGATCGGAAGATGCACGAGTACAAGCACACGCTGATAGATGCACTGCTGGTGGCATTCCCACCTGACAGCGGGGGCACAGTGGAAGCACAAGGCCAAGGCAGAGGAGGAGGAAGAGGTTGCCAACGCAGCCAGGGCACCGCCAGCACCTCAGAAGGCAGGGTTAGCATAGCCGAAATGTGGAAATGCTTTGTAAGCACGCCACAACAAGCAGCAGCACCACCAGCTGATATGGAACGTCTTAGCAGGAGGCAGCATTTCACTAACATGGTGGAGCAGTATGTGTGCACACGCCTAGACGTACTGAATGACGGGTCTGCCCCCTTCAACTTCTGGGTCTCCAAGTTGGGCACATGGCCTGAGCTTGCCCTTTACGCCTTGGAGGTGCTGGCCTGCCCTGCAGCCAGTGTATTATCTCAACGGGTATTTAGCACGGCTGGGGGCGTTATCACAGACAAGCGCAGCCGCCTGTCCAGAGCCAATGTGGACAAGCTCACGTTCATTAAAATGAACCAGGCATGGATTCCACAGGACTTTTACGTACCTTGTGCAGAATAGACATGTATCCCGGCCTTACCCAGCCATTGTTGTATTTGATCTTTCTTACTCTTTTGGGGTGTACCCCAATTTAAAAAAAAAATTTAATTAAAAACCAAAAACAGTGTTGGCTACCTCGTCCTCCTCCTCCATCGCCGCTGCTTCCACCTACACCGACACCTCAACCTCCTACTCCATATGGGCCCCGTCCTCCTCCAATCATTCAAGATTATTTTGTATTTTTCTGTTTTTTATGTTATTTTAAGTTATTTCCCTATCCACATTTGTTTGCAACGCACTTGCCATGCTCTTAAGATGATTTTGCTGTCATTTGCAGCCCTCTAGCCCTTTCCATATTTGTTTTAGAGCCATTTTAGTGCTCAAAAGTTTGGGTCACCATTGACTTCAATGGGGTTCGGGATCAGGGTAAAGTTCGGGTTAAGTCCGGGTCACGAACCCGGACTTTTTTTTCAAATTCGGCCGGACCCGCCGAACCCGGACATCCAGGTGTTCGGTCAACTCTATACAAGAGCCATTCACATGACCAATCAAAGACATCTCTCGCTGGTTTCCTCCTTACACCACTTTTTTTCTTTTTTATTAACCACTTGCCGACCGCCCACAGTATATTTACTGCGGCAGTCAGCCCCGTACAGGCAAAGTGACGTGAGCCTCTAGGGGGCAAGCGCGCCGCCGGAGGTGCGCTCCCGCCCCCCGCTCGTTCCCTAACATGTCCATGTCCAGATGTCCGCCGGTCACTCGCGATCTCCCGGTGCAGAGGGAGAAAGGCAGGCGGCTAATGTAAACAAAGCCGCCTGTCATTCTCCCTGATCTAACTGCAGAGATCATACGATCCTGCTATGTAGGATCGTATGTCTCTGTGGTTACATCACTAGCCACACCCCTTTACAGTTAGAAGCACGCCCCTAGGGACACACTTAACCCCTGCATCACCAATAAAGCTAACCCCTTCCCTGCCAGTGTCATTTTTACAGTAATAGTGCATATGTATAGCACTGATTACTGTCAGGGCCGGCCTTAGGTGATCAGGCGCTCTGTGCAAGCTAATCCTGTGGCGCCCCCGCGCGCATTTTCTTGCACCTTTTTTGCACTTTGACTTTTCTTTTTTATGATCACTAATAACTTAGCCCCCTTACATCAGAGCCCCCCCACACAGAGCCCCCTTTACATCAGAGCCCCCCCACACAGAGCCCCCTTTACATCAGAGACCCCCCACACAGAGCCCCCTTTACATCAGAGCCCCCCAAAACAAAGCCCCCGTCACATCAGAGCCCCCCCACACAGAGCCCCCCTTACAATGACCCCCCACACAGAGCCCCCCCCACACAGAGCCCCCTTTACATCAGAGACCCCCCACACAGAGCCCCCTTTACATCAGAGACCCTCCACACAAAGCCCCCCCCACACAGAGCCCCCCGTCACATCAGAGAAACCCCCACACACAGAGCCCCCTTACATCAGAGACCCCCCACACAAAGCCCCCCTTACATCAGAGACCCCACACACAGAGCCCCCTTACACCAGAGACCCCACACACAGAGCCCCCTCACATCAGAGACCCCCCACACAAAGCCCCCCTTACATCAGAGACCCCCCACACAAAGCCCCCCTAACAGAGACCCCCCACACAAAGCCCCCCTTACATCAGAGCCCCCACACACAGAGCCCCCTCACATCAGAGACCCCCCACACAAAGCCCCCCTTACATCAGAGACCCCCCACACAAAGCCCCCCTAACGTCAGAGACCCCCCACACAGAGGCCCCCTCACATCAGAGACCCCCTCACAAAGCCCCCTAAGATCAGAAACCCCCTACACACACACAAAGCCCCCCTCACATCAGAGACCCCCCACACAAAGCCCCCCTCACATCAGAGACCCCACACACAGGCCCCCCTTACATCAGAGACCCCCCACACAAATCCCCCTTACATCAGAGACCCCCCCACACATCAGAGACCCCCACACACAGAGCCCCCCTCATCTCAGGGACCCCCCACACAAAGCCCCCCTGAAATAAGAGACCCCCCACACAAAGCCCCCCTCACATCAGAGACCCCACACACAGAGCCCCCTTACATCAGAGACCCCCACACAAAGCCCCCTTACATGAGATCCCCCCACACATCAGAGACCCCACACACACAGTGCCCCCCTAACATCAGAGACCCCCCACACAAAGCCCCCCTCACATTAGAGACCCCAGAAACAAAGCCCCCCACATTAGAGACCCCCTCACATCAGAGACCCCCACACAAAGCCCCCCTAATATCAGCGACCCCCTACACACACAAAGCCCCTCTCACATCAGAGACCCCACACACAGAGCCCCCTTACATCAGAGACCCCCCCACACAGAGCCCCCCTCACATCAGAGACCCCCGACACAAAGCCCCCCTCACATCAGAGACCCCCCCACACAAAGCCCCCCTTACATCAGACCCCCTCCCCACGGAGCCCCCCACATCAGAGAGCCCCCCTCACATCAGAGACCCCCCACACAAAGCCCCCCTCACATCAGAAACCCCCTACACACACACACAAAGCCCCCACTCACATCAGAGACCCCCCACACAAAGCCCCCCTTACATCAGAGACCCCCCACACATAGCCCCCTTACAGACCCCCCCTCCCCACGGAGCCCCCCACATCAGAGAGCCCCCCCTTACATCACAGACCCCCCACACAAAGCCCCCCTCACACAGAGCCCCCCCCCACATCAGAGAGCCCCCCACATCAGAGACCCCCACACAAAGCCCCCCCACACAGAGCCCCCCCCCCTTACATTTTTTGAAGGAGAGAGACCTCACTTACCTTACGTTGTCTGCGGCTTTTTTTTTCTTTAAACTTCCCGCCCACACATCCCCGGGGGTGTGGGCGGGAGGAGAAGGGGCGGGGCGAGGAGGAGCTGACGATCTCTCCTCCCTCCCTGCACTGACGCCAGAGGAGAGATCGTCAGCTCCTCCTCGCCCCGCCCCTTCTCCTCCTCCTCCCGCTCGCCCACACTCCCGGGGATGTGTGGGCGGGAAGTCAGCGTGGAAGGATCGGAGGCTGAGCTGTGTGAGAGATACACAGCTCGCCTCACTGCAACAATAGGTGACCGAGGCACGGCCGCACAGCGGGAGGTAAGCAGCGGCCGCGGCCTGTGTTAACCCTGTCCAGGCCACGGTCGCCGCTCGCCTCCTGCTGTGCAGCCTGAATCGCCTGATCCTCTGCGAGCTGTGATGGCCGCACGGCGCCCTTGTTGCCCATGGCGCCCTGTGCGGCCGCACAGCTCGCACACACCAAAGGCCTGATTACTGTAGTAATGTCACTGGTACCCCCCAAAAGTGTCACAAATGTCAGTCAAGGGTCCGATCTGTCCGCCGCAATGTCGCAGTCCCACAAAAAAAAAAATTGCAGATCACCGCCATTACTCGTTAAAAAAAAAAAACAATAAAAATTACAAAAATCTTTCCCTTAGCTAGTAAACGCAATAACTTTTGCACAAACCAATCAAAATACGCTTATTGCGATTTTTTTTACCAAACATATGTAGCAGAAAACAAATTGGCCTAAAATGTTAAAAAATTTTAATTTTTACATTTTTTTGGGGGGAATTGCATATAAAAAATGTGTAAAATAGTTATTTTTTCAAAATTGTCGCTCTTTTTTTGTTTATAGCACAAAAAGTAAAAATCGGACAGGTGATCAAATACCACCAAAAGAAAGCTGTGTTTGTGGGAAAAAAAGGACGTCAATTTAATTTGGGTACAGCGTCGCACGACCGCGCAATTGTCCGTTAAATTCACACAGTGCCGAATTGCAAAATAGGGCCTGGTCTTTGGGCAGCCAAATCTTCCGGGGCTTAAGTGATTAAGATAGATGGGGTTTCACTTGCTTCAGAGTCTGGAAGCAAGAGAAGCATATAGCTTCTCATAAAGCACAACACTGTGTTTTATGTTTATTTTCTGTAGCAATTCATATAGCATTATTATCCTATTGGAAATCTCCCTTCTAGCTTTTGTCCATCTGACCAGTATCCACATAGGATAATAGCATCTGAGGCATTGATTTAAGGCGCTTTTCCACTGCATGGAACCGAACGGTTCGGCTCGCTTTTGTGCTTTTCCACTGCTGGTACCGCATGGTATGGTGTAGGAACGGTTCGGTACGGTACGGCAGCGCTTTTCCACTGCATGGAACTGAACGGTACGGCTCTCAAAAACAGTACCATCTCGATTGTGGTTCCAAGAGGTACCATACACGGTACCATATCCCACAATCCTTTGCATGCAGTCACTACTAGCCACTGATTGGTCAGAGAATCCCACTCACCCACTAAACTTTAGTACTACTTTAGTGGAAAAGAAAACCATACCGTACCGTACCGTACCAAACCGTTCCAACACCGTACCATGCGGTACCAGCAGTGGAAAAGCAAACCGGGCCAAGCAGGGCCAAGTAGAGCCGAGCCGGTACTTGCAGTGGAAAAGTGTCATTAACATACAAAAGCCTGACAGAAAGGAATGTGCACTAACATTTTGAGTTGCCTTTTGTAGAAGTCTATTCAACTAATTTATAAATGTATCTGAGGAAAAATGATGTTAGCCTATAGCAGTGATGGTGAACCTTGGCACCCCAGATGTTTGGGGACTACATTTCCCATGATGCTCAACTACACTGCAGAGTGCATGAGCATCATAGGAAATGTAGTTCCAAAATATCTGGGGTGTCAAGGTTCGCCATCACTGGCCTATGGTATTTCTCAGCAGTCAATATGAACTATCCTTTTCCGATTCCAGCACGACAAAAAAAAGATCCTGGAAGATCTAGTTTGTGAGATATTTACAACATATGGCTTCTTTTGAAAAATACAAATTTGCCAACATAACGAATGTCACCGATGAGCAAGATCATTGAACAAGCTTTTCTAATTAGGTTTAATTGTGAAAAAAGTGAACTGAAGAGAATAAACTTTTACAAATTGATGCCCTAGTTTTAACCAAAAAATTAGTTTGGAAAGATGCTGGAGTTGAATACCCCAACCTCTTCATGCTCCATTTGGGAATTCTAATAGATAGATCTCCACATAAGACCTCTTACATTGCAAATGCCAGGCACGAGACTGCTGCTGCTCTTTGCCATTTACCATAATCTGTAGATCAGCCATATAGGTTAACACGGCAGCCACAGTTCTAGACGGCACGCTTCGAATTCCTAAGAAAGGGCTGGAATTTAGTTTCACAAATACATAATTACTTCAGAATATACTGACATACTGAATAATCGTTTTGGCTGCCCCAAGTTTTCTTTAGGTCAAAAGTTCACCCAAGCTCCCCAAATAGCTCCCAGGTACCTATGGTTTCAGAGCATGCTGCATCTATTGCCTCCTTTAAATCTAATGCCCGACTGATGCAATATTAAAGTGTATGTAAATCCTCCCCTTGTAAAACAACCCATTTAGTTTAAAATAGAAATGAAATGCAAAACATTTGTGTATAGATCAAAAAACAACTCTATAAATACCTTTTTTTCACTTTTTTTTTTAAATGTAATCACATTCCCTCTGTTCTCAGCTGCATAAGAGTTGGGGGATGAGAAACAGCAGCACACTGATCTTTCCAAGGTGTGTTCTCCTGCTTCATGTGATCAGCTTTTAAAAGGAAAGCAGAGGGACTAACAGGAGCACCAGGGATTTCACGCAAAGAAAGCACAAAGAGAAGAGGATATTTTTTCATATAAGTACATGGTACAGCAGGCGCACACTGGAATATGAAATGATGGGTTTCACATATTCTTTAAGTCATTCAATTACACCACTCCCTTAACCAGTCTGTCCAGGCTTTTATTTCAATGGAAATATTTTCCTTTACTTCACTTCTATTCCTGAAAAAAAAAAGTAAAAAAGTAAAGTAATATTCCCAACCGTCACAGCAATAAAACCCAAGGTTTTAACCCTTTCCTTTCTTAGTTTAAAACTAACAAATGGTGTGAAATGACATTATAAGGTTTCTTTCTGGGGATTACTTCATTAACATTTAGCCTTCTTTTGTTACAAACAGAAGAGTAGGGGCTCTTTCACACTGAAGAGTTTTCCAAATGCTTTTGCGTTAAAAAAAGCTCCTGAAAAGCTCAAGAAAAATGCTTTGTTTTAAAATCAATGAATGTGTTCATGCAGGAGTGGTGTCCTTCCATTGTGGTGAAACAAAATCCTACTTGCAGCATCTTTGGTAAATGTTTGGGAATATAAAAAAAATTAAAAATGCCCCTTTCCATTGAAAGCAATGGAAAATGCGGTAAAACTGTGGCAAAAATGCACCTGCGATGTATTTTTTGAGTCACATGTCCTTTAAAAACCGCACCACATATGCGTATTTGCTGCGGATCAGTGTAAAAGTGTCCTAAGCCTCTATGCAAAGAAGTCAGAATCAAGAACTTACCACTAGAGTCTCCAGAAGATATGAGAAGCTCAATGTTTTTTTTACCCTAGAGTCTATTATCTTAGGTACAGTATGTATAGTGTTGTATGGGCTGACCCTTAACCACTTCGGTACCAGGCTTTCTTTTGGGGTATTTAATATCCACTGATTTTTTTCATCTTCTATTTTTTTACTGTATACAAGGAAAAAGAAGGCCAAAACATTTTGAAAGAAAATGTTTCCTTATTTTCTTTTATAAAACTGCCAAAAAAAATGCCAGGACAGTAAAATTCCCATCCATCCCTCAAATTATCCCTTTTTGGGAAACAGACAACTCAAGGTGAGCTAATTTTTGCCACAAATTCTTTAAATTAAATGAAGAATTATGCTCGTATTGAGGGAGTTAAAAGGAGCTTGTGAATTGTGCACTAGACTGTTTAGGAACTACAATTCCCATGAGGCATTGTAAATCTCTGACATTCACAGACATAACTAGGCATGATGGGAATTGTAGTTCCTGAACAGCTGGAGGGCTATAGTTTGGACATACAGTAGCTACGTGTAAAAAAATATACAAAGTATATTTCCATGCGCCACTGGGAAAGGGTAGAGTATAAAATACAATCTATTTAAATACCTGAGAATAAAAATAAATAAATAAATATGTAGACTAGCAGCCGCTGTAGGAAAATAAGGTAGTTGTAGGTGAATGGTCTGGAGGACCAAATACAGCGCTTGCTGTGGTAAGAGTTAATGGATACCCATTCAAATGAAAGTGATAAAATATCAAAATTGTATCATGAATTATATATGTATCCTGTAAGTCATCAACAATTCATAAATATTTAAACGTGTGTCATAAAGTGCATAGGTGTATGGTTAAAATTATATATAAAATGGTAGAATAAAAATATAAATAAAATTATATATCACAATCAATTATTAAAGTTAAATAATCCAAAGTACACAGTGACTTATATAAATGTCCTTGGTGAAAGTAAATCCTCAGAGGACGTCACCGGAAGTGACGAAACGCATCAGCTTGGACTGCATAGCATCATTGCGTCATGTAGGTGGAGCGCAAAGCGGAAGCCAGCTCACTATTCCGAGTGGAGGACGTGCAGCCCGCACCGCTGACCACCAGTGACATTGTTTATCGATCTTTTATTGCTTTAAACCCAGATTTTGGGTAAATAAACTGCCTTTCAACCTAATTACTACACTATTTGGAGCATTCTTTCTCCCTCCCTATTGCATCTGGCTATTTATATTGGAGCCTAAGGAGCCATTACCAGCCCATAGGACAACGCTTAGAGGGAATCCCTTTAGCCCAGGGGGGCTTACAAGCTCGAATGGTCCTAGTGCCATACGGCATTTAGGACCCACTACATCTGGTAAGTGACCCAACTTACTATTCATTTGGGACCAGGAACTGCTGAGATTTTATCAATCAAGCCTAAACACGTGCACTTTTTAACTTTGAAGATTCACTTTCACCAAGATTCCAAGCATGAGGGCTGCTCTCCAAGATTTAGACTGGGAGGGAATATTGGCATCGATGAGCACAGAACAGAAATAGGAATTTTTCAAAAAGACTTTATGCAAACTCACTGCAAAGTATATTCCCATGGTAATAATTTTAAAAGGCTAAAAATAAAACCATGTGGCTCATGGCAAAAGTTAAAAAAAGCCATAGATAAAAAGAAAAGAGCTTTTAAAAAATATATAAATGAGGGAACGCTATCATTGTTTAATTGTTAAAAAGAATATAACAGAATATGTAAAAAGGAAATCAGGGACGCAAAAATTCAAAATGAACAAAAGATTGCAAAAGATAGTAGGACAAACCCCAAAAAATTCTTCAAATATATTAACAGTAAAAAAGTTAGGTCTAAGCATGTAGGCCTTTTACAAAATAATCAGGAGTAGGTGACTGGGGACAAAGAGAAGGCAAATTTATTAAATATTTTCTTCAGCTCTCTATATACAAAGGAGCATGGGGGAGCTCATGACCATAATGAGGACGGTATTGACACAGCCCCAAATGATCCACAATGGCTCAAAAGTGATATGGTCCAGAAATATTTAGACAGAATAAGGGTGGATAAAGCGCCTGGACCAGATGGCATCCACCCACGCATCCTAAAAGAATTAATTTCTAAGCCTTTGTTTCTAATTTTTAGGGACTCGTTAAGGACTGGAATAGTACCACTGAATTGGCGTAGGGCCAATGTGGTGCCTATATTTAAAAAGGGATCAAAGTCTTTGCCAAGTAACTATAGACATATTAGTTTAACTTCTATAGTCGGGAAGATGTTGGAGAGTTTAATAAAAGACCACATAGATGAGTTCTTGCTGGAAAAAAATATTTGAAGCAACAGACAGCATGGATTCATGAAAGACAGAAGTTGTCAAACAACCTTATTTCTTTTTATGAAGAGGTAAGTAAAACCTTGGACAGAGGGGTGGCTGTGGATGTAGTATACTTGGATTTTGCAAAAGCGTTTGACAGTTCCCCACAACCGGATAATGTGTAAGGTAAAGTCTACTGGCTTGGAAAGATCGGTTTGTAATTGGATAGAAAACTGGCTAAAAGATAGAATTCAGAGAGTAGTGGTTAATGATTCTTACTCTGAATGGTCTAAAGTTATCAGTGGTGTACCCCAAGGTTCAGTGTTGGGACCCTTACTTTTTAATATCTTTATAAATGATATAGGGTCTGGGATTAAAAGTAGCATTTCAGTCTTTGCAGATGACATCAAGCTTTGCAGTGGAATATCTCCAATTTACAAGCTGACCTTAATGCACTGTTTCATTGGTCAACTATGTGGCAAGTGAGGTTTAATGTTGATAAATGTAAAGTTATGCACTGGGGGGCTAAGAATATGCATGCATCATACATACTACATAGTTACATAGTAGTTGAGGTTGAATAAAGACAATAGTCCATCCAGTTCAACCTGTATTGGTGTGTATGGCTGTAATCATCTCTCATACCCCTTAATGTTCTGATCCTTGAGATGTACGTCCAAGAGTCTTTTGAAAGTAGCCATACTTCCCGCAGAAACTACCTCTTGTGGTAGAGAATTCCACAATCTTGTAGCCCTAACAGTAAAGAACCCCCTGCGTTGCCTGAGGTTAAAACGCTTCTCCTCTAATCGCATTGTATGCCCTCGAGTCCTCATGCAATCCTTGCGACTGAATATGACTTCTATGCTTAGATCACGATGAGGTATTTATAAATTGCTATCATGTCCCCTCTCAGGCGTCTCTTCTCCAGGGAGAATAAATTAAGCGATTGTAGACGCTCTTCATAATTAAGGTCCTCCAATCCCCTAATTAGTTTAGTTGCCCTTCTCTGAACTCTCTCCAGCTTCAACACATCCCTCCTGAGGACTGGCTACCAGAACTGGACAGAATACTCCAGATGTGGTCGGACCAGAGTTTTATAAAGTGGAAGGATTATAGTTTTATCTCTGGAATACATCCATTTCTTTATGCATGCTAATATTCTATCGGCTTTGGCAGCTGCCGCTTGACATTGCATGCTATTGCTTAGTCTAGCCTCTACCAAAACTCCCAGATCTTTCTCCATTTTTGATTCCCCCAAAGGTTCCCCCCCTAAAGTGTATTGGTCTTTTATGTTTTTAGTCCCCAAGTGCAAAAGCTTACACTTCTCCACATTAAACCTCATTTGCCATGTCGTTGCCCACTCTGTTATTTTGTTCAGGTCATTCTGTAGGATATCTGCTTCATGCTGTGCAGTTATTGCCCTGCCCAATTTTGTGTCATCTGTAAAAACTGATATAGAACTAATGATCCTGTCCTCAATGCTGTTTATGAATAAATTGAACAAGGTTGGTCCCAGGACTGAGCCTTGGGGGACCCCACTTACCACCCCAGACCTGAGTCTGCGCTATTTATTACCACCCTTTGGACACACCCTTTTAGCCAGTTCCGTATCCAAGAGCAAACCTTGTGGTCGATGCCTGCAGACCTTATTTTTTAAATTAAGCGCTTGTGGGGAATTGTATCAAACGCCTTAGCGAAATCCAGGTACACCACATCCACTGGTCTCCCCCTATCTAGCTCACAGCTCACCTCCTCAAAGAATGTTAACAGATTGGTTTGACAAGAACGCCCATTTGTAAACCCGTGCTGAATACTGCTGATGATGTTGTTGTCTTTAGCAAACTCTACAATATAGTCCCTTATCATCCCCTCCAGAAGTTTACATACTATCGATGTCAGACTGAGTGGCCTATAATTTCCAGAGGAAATGCCTCTGCCCTTTTTTGAATATCGGTATCACTTAACCACTTAAGCCCCGGAAGATTTTACCCCCTTCCTGACCAGGGGGTTTTTTGCGATTTTTTACTGCGTGACTTTGACGGACAATTGCGCGGTCGTGCGATGCTGTACCTAAACGAATTTCACCTTTTTTTCCCCACAAACAGAGCTTTCTTTTGGTAGTATTTGATCACCTGTGCGATTTTTTGATCATGCGCTATAAACAAAAAAAGAGCGTAATTTTTGCAAAAATAATATTTTTCACTTTTTTTATATATGAAATTTCCCCAAAAAAAATGTAAAAATCTAAATTTTTTAACATTTTCGGCCAAATTGTTTTACGCTACATATGTTTGGTAAAAAAAAAAAAATCGCAAAAAGCGTATTTTGATTGGTTTGCGCAAAAGTTATCGCGTTTACTAACAAAAGGGAAAGATTTTTGTCATTTTTGGTGGTTTTTTTTTTTAGCGAGTAATGGCGGCGATCTGCGATTTTTTTTGCGGTACTGCGACATTGCGGCGGACAGATCGGACCCTTGACTGACATTTTTGACACTTTTGGGGGTACCAGTGACATTACTGCAGTAATCAGTGCTATATATATATATGCACTGTTACTGCAAAAATGACACTGGCAGGGAAGGGGTTAACTGTATTGGACAGGGAGGGGTTAAGTGTGTCCTAGGGGCGTGATTCTAACTGTAGGGGGACAGGTCTACTAGTGTAAAAACAAAGATCAACGGTTCTACATAGTAGAACCGTCTGATCTTCATTTTTACACAGGGGAGAATGACAGGCGGCTTGTTTACATAAGCCGCTCTGTCTTTCTCCCGCTTTACCGGCGATCGTAGTGTGACCGGCGGACATCGGGTCCGCCGGTCACACGCCCGCACTCCTCTGTGAACGAGCTGAGCTATTGGCTCTAAAAGGAGTGACAGGCGAGCGACGTAGACCTACGTCACTCTGCCTGGCCGGGGCTGACTGCCGCAGTAAATATACTGTGAGCAGTCGGCAACCGGTTAAGCTTTCCTCCAATCCCCTGGTACATTTCCGGTCATAATACTGTCAGCAAAGATCAGGAACAGTGGTCTAGATATAGTTTTACTAAGTTCTTTGAGTACTCTCGAATGTACGCCATCGGGGCCTGGTGATTTATTTGTGTTAATTTTATCCAGCCTTTCCCTGATTTCACCCTCTGTTAGCAATAGCGGCAAGTCCTGTGTATTACTACTAACCATACAGTCATGGTCAGTGTACCCCTCCTTTTCCTGTGTAAAGATTGAGGAGAAAAAATTATTTTAGCCATTTTAATTTTGTATTTACTTTTCTTATTTGCCTCCTTGTATTGCTCGAAAGCCGATACTGTGCCCTCTGAATTATATTTCTTGAAGGCCATTTTATTTTACCTTTAATACGTTTTTTAACATTACGGTTTAGCCAGCCAGGTTTGGCTTTGTCTCTTCTAAATTTATTTCCCATAGGAATGCACTGCGAGATGCATTTGTTTAATATGCTCCTAAAGCATTCCCATTTTTCCTCCGTGGTCAGTGTTCCTAGGGTTTGGTCCCAGTTTACCCTTTCCATCATTGAGCACAATTTGGGAAAGTTTGCCCTTCTGAAGTTTAGGGTTCTTATGTTCCCCTCTTGCCTTGTTGTATTGTTATTTACCCTAAATGGGATCATCCTGCAAACGCTAGAGCCCAGGTTGTCCTGGACTCCTACCTCCGAGATTAGGTCTGGGTCATTATTAATCAATAGATCCAGCACTGCATTTTCTCTAGTAGGAGAATCCACCAACTGAGACATGTAGTTGTCTTGTAAGGTTTCCATGAAGAGACGGGCCTTCTGTGAGTGTGTAGTCCCCTCTCCCCAGTCAATGTCGGGATAATTGAAGTCCCCTAATATGATGACTGATCCCAGTTTTGCCACTTTACCCAACAGCAATATGAATTCCATCTCTACCTCCTCCCTTTGGTTGGGTGGCCTATAGCAAACCCCCACATTTACTTTTCCCTTTACTTCTTCTCTATGGAGTTCTACCCACACAGATTCTAACTCCATACTCATCCCTTCCATAATATCACTCCTCTCTATCACCCTTACATTATTCTTGACATAGAGACATACCCCTCTTTTTCCTACCCTGTCCTTCCGGTACACCAAATACCCTTGGATATTGGCCAGCCAGTCATGTGAGGGGCCGAACCAAGTTTCTGTTATTCCCACAAGGTCTATGTCTTCCTCATGTACTAACATTTCCAACTCATCCATTTTATTAGCTAGGCTCCTGGCATTTTCATATACCCCTTAGTTTTGTGGAAGTTGATAGTGAATGGTGATTATTTTTATTCCTGTTTGGTCTGAGGTTTGCCCGCACAGACCCCCAATTGACGATATGGATCTACTGTTCTACTAGGTGGAGAAGAACTGGGGGAATCCATAGCGGAGAAGGATCTGGGTGTTCTGGTAGATTATAAGCTTAATAATAGCATGCAATGCCAAGCTGCTGTTTCCAAAGCAAGCAAAGTCCTTTCTTGTATTAACAGAGGCATGGACTCCAGAGAGAGATAGAGAGAGAGATATCATTTTACCCCTGTACAGATCATGAGTAAGACCTCATCTGGAATATGCAGTTCAGTTTTGGGCACCAGTTCTTAAAAAGGATATCGGGGAACTGGAGAAAGTGCAGAGAAGGGCAACCAAACTGATAAGAGGCATGAAGAACCTCAGCTATGAGAAAAGATTAGAGGAACTGAATTTATTCTCTCTTGAAAAGAGGAGATTAAGGGGGGATATGATCAACATGTATAAATACATAAGGGGTCCATATAGTGAACTTGGTATTGAGTTGTTCACTTTAAGGTCAACACAGAGGACAAGGGAGCACTCTTTACGTCTAGAGGAAAACAGATTTCGTCTCCAAATATGGAAAGGTTTCTTCACCGTAAGAGCTGTGAAAATGTGGAATAGACTCCCTCCAGAGATGGTTCTGGTCAGCTCACTAGATTGCTTTAAAAAAGGTCTGGATTCTTTCCTAGGTGTACATAATATAAATGGGTACTAAAATTTTTATTTTAGGTAAAGTTGATCCAGGGAATATCCGATTGCCTCTCGGGACATCAGGAAGGAATTTTTTTCCACTGCTGTAGCAAATTGCATCATGCTTTGCTGTGTTTTTTTTTTTTACCTTCCTCTGGATCAACTGCGGGTATAGAATTGTGTATATGGGATTGTATGATTGGGTTTTCAATACTGTTTTTTTTTTTTTTGGTTGAACCAGATGGACTTGTGTTTTTTCAACCTGACTATGTAACCTGTAGTGGACTTGCCGGTTTCCAGGTTAAATAAAGCCACCTTAATTCTGAATGAGAAGTCCGGGTCTTTAGGGATCTGACTGATAGGAGGTTGGAGGCTCTGGCCCACCATATGTTCATTGTGATTGGTTCAGCTTTTAGGCTGTTATTTACTATTGCCCTGGTGTCGCAGTCTCTGACCAAGTGGGCTAACTTTTACGCCGGGACTTGGAGGGGGAACAGCTTCCCCCTGCCTTTGCAGAGCTGGCTGATCACAGTTGGTCCAGGGACTACAGTTTGTCTGTTATAGAGAAAACACACATTACCAGTCCCTGCGCAGATCCTGGAGATTGATTCTCAAGCTGGGGAATCTTGTAATATGGCCTGTGGTGAGACACATGAATGAAGCGTGGCAGCTCTCCTAACTCTCCATGGGATATGAGGCAAAGCAGCTGTACAAAAAATAAAGGAACAGAGCGCACACCGCCCTAGTGTAACACCATTTATTTGAAGTTAATAGAAGCCATAAAAACAGGTACTCACAAACAGATAGGAAGTCATGCATGGAAATAAATATCCCCCGATGATGTTTACAGGGCTGTCTCCTCCTAGCCTCGGCGGCTCAGCTGTTCGTCCTGCACTAGTCAGTGAGTATCGTACGGCTAAGCCAACCGCCTCGGATTACTCAAGGAGACTCGATGTGGTGAGCCTGCGCACGGTCCAGCCGCCGCCGCACACCCTCCAAGAGCCGGATGCTATAGCCGCTCAGAGAAACTGACAATGCGGTTAAGCAGAGGGAGACTCCACGATCGGGACCCAGAGCATGACTTGCATGGGGTTGCTAAGGACAACGTTTCGGAGGCGTAGCCTCCTTCTTCAGATCTCTCCGAAACGTTGTCCTTAGCAACCCCATGCAAGTCATGCTCTGGGTCCCGATCGTGGAGTCTCCCTCTGCTTAACCGCATTGTCAGTTTCTCTGAGCGGCTATAGCATCCGGCTCTTGGAGGGTGTGCGGCGGCGGCTGGACCGTGCGCAGGCTCACCACATCGAGTCTCCTTGAGTAATCCGAGGCGGTTGGCTTAGCCGTACGATACTCACTGACTAGTGCAGGACGAACAGCTGAGCCGCCGAGGCTAGGAGGAGACAGCCCTGTAAACATCATCGGGGGATATTTATTTCCATGCATGACTTCCTATCTGTTTGTGAGTACCTGTTTTTATGGCTTCTATTAACTTCAAATAAATGGTGTTACACTAGGGCGGTGTGCGCTCTGTTCCTTTATTTTTTGTACAGCTAGTTTGTCTGTTATACCTCTTTGGATGCAGCTCCTTTGATTTCTAGACTGTCTGTCTCAGCAGTGGTCCTTCGGCGTATTATCTGGCTGAAATGTTGGTCTGCGGATCCAGAATTCTAAGAAGGCCTTATCTGATCCCCCATTTGGAGCTTCCTTGGATGACATCATTAAGGGCTTCACAGATGGGAAGAGTACTTTTCTACGGCAGGCTTCCAAGGGAAAGGAGCCCCGTCATAGACTTTTTCGCCCCTCAGGGTCTCAAGACAAGGGATCTAAGCCCTTCAGGGCATCCACCGGAGTTTCCAAGTGGACCTGGTCTGGCAAGCCACAAGGTCTTCCAGACCTGCGGACAAGTCTTCGTCTGCATGAACATAGAAACATAGAATGTGTCGGCAGATAAGAACCATTTGGCCCATCTAGTCTGCCCAATATATCTGAATCCTATGAATAGTCCCTGGCCCTATCTTATATGAAGGATAGCCTTATGCCTATCCCATGCATGCTTAAACTCCTTCACTGTATTTGCAGCTACCACTTCTGCAGGAAGGTTATTCCATGCATCCACTACTCTCTCAGTAAAGTAATACTTCCTCATATTACTTTTATGTTTCAATGTTTTTATTGGATTTTTTGTAAGAAAAAGATTTAACAGCGCACAAGGAGCCAACATGGCTCAACCATAGTCTTTGAAGGCATTAAATTTCACAGAATACATGAAATACAATGGTGCCAATCAGAAAATCACAATAGCAAAATGAGAAACCAATAAATCAGTAACAGGAACTGTAAGTTCAGGTTGGGCATCCAGCAAATGAAGCAAAAACATAGAGACAGCGTCCCCTCTATTTTATACTGAAGGGCAGGCGGTCCGGGCCCGACCCCCCCAGGCGCCCCTACGGGAACATAGTGCGCCCTTGGGAGAGGACAGCCCCCAACCCCCGACCCCAAAACCAAGCCCTCTACTAGTGGGGGGCGTAGCCTGTCATCCGTGCACTGTCAGAGAGTACCAGAGGAAAAGGAAGAAAAGAAGAAATAAGGGGAAAAGGGCAAGACAGGGAGGAAAGGAGAAAACAGCAGAGGAGGGTAGCAGGAGTGGGAAGATGAGAAAGAGGAAAGAAACATCAGCGGCTGGGGAAAAAATAGAGGGTCGACACCCAGATCCCGCTCACCCCCTAAGGGGGAGATTTCCCCAACATCTCGTCCAAGGCGCCCGACCGCCCCTATGAGGGGCTCGCCAGGTACCTTATCCAGGGGTCCCATGTTTTGTCAAACATACGCATCCTGTCATTCAATAACGCCACCATCCGTTCGTTTATCATGATCCAGGTCAGTTTGGCTTTTAAAAGCTCGAAAGGCACTACTGGGGTTCGCCACAAGCGGGCTATAGCTATTTTGGCGGCCGTGAACACAAAGGCGATAAGGCGCTTGGCGGGTTTAGTTGCCCCCTCCACTGGTTTACCCAAAAGGGCATTTTGGGGATCCTTTATCAAGTTGACTTGGGTCAAGGAGTAAACAAAATTGTAGACTCGGACTTTTGAACAAGTCCACCACGTGTGGAGCACCGTGCCCGCCTGGCCACATCCCCGAAAACAGTTGGGGGATGCGGTGCTCACCGCCGCCGCCAGCCTAACCGGAACCATGTACCAACGCAAAAATACCTTGAAGTTTGCTTCTATCAAGGAAGTATTGAGTATGGATCTAGAGTTAAACTGTGCTAAAGTGTTCCATTCCGCCCGGTCCAGAGCTCATATTACTTTTAAACCTTTTCCCCTCTAATTTAAAACTGTGTCCTCTTGTGGTAGTTTTTCTTCTTTTAAATATGCTCTCCTCCTTTACCGAGTTGATTCCCTTTATGTATTTAAAAGTTTCTATCATATCCCCTCTGTCTCTTCTTTCTTCCAAGCTATACATGTTAAGGTCCTTTAACCTTTCCTGGTAAGTTTTTTCCTGCAATCCATGTACTAGTTTAGTAGCTCTTCTCTGAACTCTCTCTAGAGTATCTATATCCTCCTGGAGATATAGCCTCCAGTACTGCGCACAATACTCCAAGTGAGGGCTCACCAGTGTTCTGTACAGCGGCATAAGCACTTCTCTCTTTCTACTGCTTATACCTCTCCCTATACATCCAAGCATTCTGCTGGCATTTCGTGCTGCTCTATTACATTGTCTTCCCACCTTTAAGTCTTCTGAAATAATTACTCCTAAATCCCTTTCCTCAGATACTGAGGTCAGGACTGTGTCAAATATTCTATATTCTGCCCTTGGGTTTTTACGCCCCAGGTGCATTATCTTGCACTTATCCACATTAAATTTCAGTTGCCAGAGTTCTGACCATTTTTCTAGTTTTCCTAAATCCTTTTCCATTTGGCGTTTCCCTCCAGGAACATCAACCCTGTTACATATCTTTGTGTCATCAGCAAAAAGACAAACCTTACCATCGAGGCCTTTTGCAATATCACTTATTTAGATATTAAACAAAATTGGTCCCAGTACAGATCCCTGAGGTACCCCACTGGGAACATGACCTTTTTCTGAATGTTCTCCATTGACTACAACCCTCTGTTGTCTGTCACTCAGCCACTGCCTAATCCACTCAACAATATGGGAGTCCATGCTCAATGACTGCAGTTTATTGAGAAGTCTTCTATGTGGGACAGTGTCAAAAGCCTTACTAAATGAAGGGGCGCCCTCATCTGTATCTGGGGTGGGGGGAACGTCTTCGCTGGTTTCCGTATCCGTGGACCTCCCTGGTACAGGACAAGTGGGTCCACAAAGTCATTCGGTCTGAATACAATATCAAGTTTTGGTCTTATCCTCCGGAAAGGTTCTTCCCTTCCAACCTGCGCTTGTTCCCAGATCACTTACGGGGTCACTTTGGGGCAGTGCAGTTACTTTAAGGGGTAATAGTCCCAATTCCGACTTCGGATCGTTTTCAGGGGTTTTACTCAAACCTGTTCACAGTTCCCAGGAAGGAAGGCAAGGTATGTCCAATTCTGGACCTCAAGGAGCTAAACTGCTTTGTGCAGGTACAGACGTTCCTAATGGAGTCCATTTGCACGGTAGTGGTGTCCCTCCATCAGGGGGATTTTCTCGCTTCTTTTGACATCAAGGACGCCTACCTTCACATTCCAATATGTGCCGGTCACCAGCGCTTCCTCCGCTTTGCCGTGGGTGAGGAGCATTATCAGTTTGTGGCATTACCTTTTGGTATCGCCTCCACTCCTCGGATCTTCATGAAAGTGTTGGCCTTGGTACCAGCATTGCTGCGTCAGTGAAGGGATCGCAGTGCTGGGGTACTTGGACGATCTTCTTCTGCGATCAGTCTCCGACTGCTCTGAAGGACAACTTGGAGATTACTCGACGAACTCTGAGGGAGTTCGGTTGAATTCTGAACCTTCAGAAGTCTGCTCTGGTGTCGTCCTCAAGACTGGACTGTCTGGGTTTGACTCTGGACTCTCCTCCTTTCTCCTGTACTGGACGATTGTCACTATGGATGCCAGCCTGTCCAGGTAGGGAGGCATCCCAGAACGTGCTCAGGGGGTCTGGACTCTGGAAGAGTCCAGACTGCCAATCAATGTACTGGAACTTCCAGTGATCAGACACATTTCATGGGTGGAAAATTGGCAAGTGGATTACCTTAGTCGACAAGCATTGGACCAGGGGTAATGGTCACTTCATCCGGAGGGCTTTCATCAGTTGTGTCTCTGGTGGGGTACTACCGAGGTGGACCTGTTGGCCTCTCGCCTCAACAGGAAGGTACTAAGGTTTGTGGCACTGTCTCGGGATCCTCTAGCCGACGCCACAGACGCCTTAGTGGCTCTTTGGAGTCAGTATCTTCTGATCTACGCCTTCCCCCCTCTCAAACTTCTACCAAGACTCCTGCGCAGGATTGAGGCAGAAGGGATTCTGGTCATTCTAGTGGCTCCAGACTGGCTTCACCGGTCTTGGTACGCCAATCTGGTATGGCTGGTCGCCAGTGCTCCTTGGAGACGTCCTCTCAGGTAAGATCTGCTGTCCCAAGGGCCAATCTTCCATCCTGCTTTACAGTCGCTGGCTTTAACGGCTTGGCTGTTGAAAGCCAGGTGCTGAAGATAAAGGTTTGTCTAAATCGGTGATTCCTATGCTGTTAAAGGCTAGAAAATCTACCTCTAAGAAGATCTACCATCATTCTTGGAAGACATACATTGCATGGTGTAAGTCTCTTGGGGTCCATTCTCGCTCTTTTTCGTGGTTCGGATATTAGCTTTCCTCCAACAGGGGGTTGAGCAGCGCCTGGCCTTGAGTACCATCAAGGGCCAGGTCTCGGCCTTAGCGGTATTCTTTCAACGCCCATTGGCCACGCATTCCTTGGTGCATACCTTTAAACAGGCAGTTCTACACTTGGCTCCTCCAGTGCGGTCTCCATTGCCCCCCGTGGGACCTGAATTTGGTGCTGTCTATTCGTCAGAAGCCTCCTTTCAAAAGTCTTCAGGAGGTTCCCCTTCTTACGTTTTCCCAGAAGGTGGCTTCTGCGCGTAGGGTGTCAAAGCTGGCGGCATTCACCTTACCTGGTGGTTCGCAGAGATAAGGTGGTTCTTTGTCCCTGTCCGTTGTTCCTTCCAAAGATTGTCTCACTTTCCATTTGAATGAAGACATTGTATTGCCTTCCCTATGTCCCAGGCCTAAACATTCTAAGGAGATTGCCTTGCATTCCCTGGATGTGGTTTGGGAAATCATGGTGTACCTGGCAGCTACAGTCTTTTAGGAAGTCAGACTCACTGTTTTTACTTACGGATTGACCTTGAAAAGGATTGGCTGCTTCTGCTGCGACCATTACCAGATGAATCAGATAGACAGTGATTGAGGCTTATTCACTTAATGGTCAGGTTCCTCCTTTCCCTGTTAAGGCGCTTTCTACTCAGGCACTTTAGGCGCTTGTCTCTTGGGCCTTCCATCATCAGGTGTCAGTGATGCAGGTTTGCAAGGCAGCCACCTGGTTGTCCGTGCACACTTTCACAAAGTTTTATAAGGTGGATGTGTTGGCATCTGCGGATGCTTCTTTTGGCCGCAAGGTTTTGAAGGCTGCTGTTTAGAGGACCTGTTTTTCTTTGAGGGTGTATTGTTTTTTTTCAGATGAGCTCCAGTTTATGGTTGAGCTCCATGTTACCTGGTTGGCTACGGATTAGCCTTGGGAATTTTTTTTCTTGCTGTTCCCACCCCTCATGTTTGACACTACTTTGGGACATTCCAACAGTCAGGAAGATAAGGAGCTGTGTCCGTCAATGAACGAAAGGGAAAATGGGATTTTTGACTTACCGTAAAATCTATTTATTTGATGTTCATTGATGGACACAGAACCCACCCCTCTGTGGAGTTGGCTTTCTTCTGACACTGCTTGTAACAAAACTGAATGCCTATAGCAGAGAGTGGGATTATGCCCCCTGGGACTGCCCCATAGGCAAAGTCAAATTTTTTAACTGCCTAGTGTCCTACTCCTGAAGGGGACAGTATAACCCAACGTTCAAGAAGAATCAGGAACTGTGCCCGTCAATGAACATCAGAGAAATGGATTTTATGGTAAGTAAAAAAAACTGGATTTTTGTTTTACCATAAAATCCTTTTCTCTGATGTTCATTGACGGACAAAGCTCCTGATTCTTCTTGACCCTTGGGTTATGCTTCTCCCTACAGGAGGAGGACACTAGGTGGAAAAAAGTCTGACTACGCCTATAGGGCAGCAGTCCCAGGGGGGTATACTCCCACTTCCTGCTATAGGTCTTCAGTTTTGTAACAAGCAGTGTCAGAAGAACATATAACCCAACTCAATAGAGGGGTGTGTACTGTGTCCGTCAATAAACATCTGAGAAAAGGAATTTACGGTAAGACAAAAATCCAGTTTTCTCTTTCGTTCATTGATGGGCACAGCTCCATATCTTCTTGACAATTGGGACGTCCCAAAGCAGTGTCAACATGAGGGGTGGGAAGAACACAGATACAAACTTATTTCCCAAAGGCGAAACATAGCCAACCAGGTAAAACAGGAGCTCAACAAGGAACAGCTGGAGCTCACCTGACAAACAAATTCACCCTCAAAGAGGACTAATCCTCTCCAACAGTGGCCTGGAAAGCCTTGCGGCCAAAGGCAGCATTCACAGAGGCCAACACATCCACCTTATAAAATTGAGTGAAAGTGTGCATGAATGACCAGTTGGCTGCCTTGCAAACCTGCACCACTGACGCCTGATGACGAAAAGCCCAAGAGGCACTAAGTGCCCTTGTAGAATGCGCATTAAAAGGGAAAGGAGGATCCTGACTCTTAATGGAATAAGCCTGCACCACTGTCTGCCTGATCCATCTGGAAATAGTCGCAGCAGATGCGGCCAGCCCCTTACGGAGTCCATCCGTAAGGACAAACAGGGAATGCCATTTTTGGAACGACTCAGTCGCTGCCAGGTACTCCCTGATTGCTGGAACCAGATCCAAGGAATGTAAAGCAACCTCTTTAGGGTGCTTAGGCTTAGGACACAAGGAAGGCAACACAAAGTATTTATTTAAATGGAAACCAGAGGCGACCTTAGGAAGGAATGACTGGCAGGGACGAAGCACCACTTTGTCTCTGTAAACCACCAGATAAGTTGGACAAGACAAGACAGTGCAGCCAACTCCGACACCCTGCGTGCAGAAATAATAGCAACTAAGAAGGCTACCTTCTGTGACAAAGTAAGCAGAGGGAGCTCACAAATATTTTCAAAAGGCAGTTTCTGAAGAACAGACAGCACCAAATTGAGGTTCCACAGAGGTAACGGAGACCTCACCGGGGGAGCCAGGTGGTGGACTCCCTGAACAAAGGTGTGAACCAAGGGATTTGTGGCCAACAGGCCTTGAAAGAAAATCCCCAGGGCCAAAATCTGGCCTTTTGATGGTACCCAAGGCCAAACGCTGATCTACACCTATTTGGAGAAACTCCAAGACATGAGACACCGAAAAGGAATGGGGAAACCCCCCCCCCCCCCTTCGAGACTCACACCAAGCAATGTGCACCCTCCAGATGCTAAGATAAATCTTCCTAGAAGAAGAGTTTATAGCTTTTAACGGAGTAGGAATCACTTATTCAGAAACCCCTCTATTCTTCAGCACCTGGTTTTCAATAGCCAAGCCGTTAAAGCCAGCGACTGTGAAGGAGGATGGAAGATCGGCCCTTGAGTTAAACGATTTTCTCCAAGAGTAGGTCTCCAACGGTCATCACAACTAGCCGTACTAAATCTGCAAACCAGGCCCGGCAAGGCCAGTCTGGGGCCACTAGGATGCCCTGGAATCCCTTCTGCCTCGATTCTTTCCAGGAGTCTCGACATAAGCATTATCGGTGGAAATGCGTATATCAGACGATACTGGCCCAAGGGGCCACCAGAGCATTTGTGGCGTCGGCCAGAGGATCCTGAGACCTTGCTGCGAACCTCTGTACCTTCCATTTGAGATGAGAGGCCAACAGGTCCACATCGGGAGTCCCTCCCTCACTGGAGACACAGTTGATGAAACACCTTAGGGTAAAGAGACTATTCTCCCTGGTCCAACGCCTGCCGACTGAGGTAGTCCGCCTGACAATTTTCCACCCCCGGAATATGCACAGCAGAGAGGGCTGGAACAAAATGTTCTGCCCACCTTGGAATGCCAGCTACTTCTGGGGCTGCTAGACCACTTTTGGTGCACCCTTGATGATTGACATATGCCACAGCCATGGCATTGTCCAATTAAATCCATATCGGGCGTCCCTGCAGATGATCCGTCCATTGGAACAGGCAAAGCCTGATCGCCCGAATTTCTGGGATATTGATCGGCAGACTGGTCCCCCTTCAGAGTCCAAACCCCCTGAGCACAATCTGTGCCCAAGACGCCTCCCCACCTGGATAGGATGGCACATGTGGTGACCACCACTCAGTACTGGGGAAGAAAGGATTTTCCCTATCGAAGCGCCAGAGAGCGGAGCCACCAGATCAGGGACCCTCTTGTACCCCGACTCAACAGAATCAGATTACCTAGAGACTGTGGATTCTTGTTCCATTTGGCAAGAATCTCCCTTTGCAGAGGTCTGGTATGGAACTGAGCAAACGGAACCGCCTCGAAGGTGGAGACCATCAGGCCAAGCACTTGCATGCAAGTCCTGAGAGATGACCGCCGGTTGGACAGCAGGAGAATGGCATCCTGCAACTTCTGGAGTTTCTCCTTCGTAAGAAAACCAGGGCTGAAGCAGAGTCCAGGGTCAGGCTCAGGTGGTCCAGTTTGATGGACTGGAACAGAGCAGATTTTTGGAAATTCAGCTTCCATCCGAACTCTTGCAAGGTTTGTACAGAAATGTCCAGATTGACTTTTAAGGCATTCGGAGAATCTGCTCGCAGAAGGAGGTCATCCAGCTACCCCAGTACCGCAATCCCCTTGTGCCTTAGCAATGCTAACACCTGAGGAGCCGAGGCGAGACCAAAGGGTAACGCCACAAATTGATAATGCTCCTCGCCTACTGCAAAAGGAAGGAAAGGTTGATGCCCAACATACATTGGGATATGAAGGTAAGCCTCCTTGATATCGATAGAGGCCAGAAAATCCGCTTGATGAAGAGACGACACTACCGTGCAAATGGATCCCATCTGAAATTTCTGAACCCGCACAAAGCGGTTCAAGGCCTTGAGGTCCAGGATTGGACGGACCTTGCCTTCCTTCCTGGGACAAGTAAATAGGTTTGAATAATACCCCTGAAAAAGTTACGATTCTGGAACACAACTGACCCCTTGTGAGAGCAGATCTTGTTACACCCCGAGAAGACCTCGCAGGCGATCTGGGGACAAACGCAAGTTGGAAGGGAAGAACCTTGCCGGAGGCAAGGACTGAAACGGTATCTTGTAACCCGACCAAATCAACTCGTGGACCCATTTGTTTTGAATCAAGCAGGTCCACGGATCCGGAAAGAAGCCAAGGCATTCTCCCCATGCCAGATACAGATGAGGGCACCACTTCAGACAAAAGTGGGCTTGTCTGCGGTCCTGGGGGAGCCCGCTATCGGCTTACAAGGCCAGGGTCTCTTGGAACCTCCTGCGGGGTTTCGGGTGGATTTTGATCCCTTGTCCTGAAATCCCGAGGGATGAAAGGGCCGCTTATGGGCCAAGAAGAAAGGGCCACATTTGCGATGAGACTCTACATCCTGTAAGACCCTTAATGATGTCCTCCAGGCAATCGCCTACAAAGGGGAGATTAGTCAGCACCTTCTTGGAAGCCTTGTCCGCAGACCAGTATTTCAGCCATATCATGCGGCGATGGGTCACAGCTGTCACGGACACCCTTCAGGCTAAGGGGGCCGCATCCAGAGAGGCATCACAGATATACTGCAACCCCTGGACCAACTGGTCCGCCAGCTCTGCCAGGTCAGGAGGATGCTGGCGCAGAAGCTTTGCCCATTCCATTAAGGTCTGGGAAACCAAGGTTATGGCAAACACCGGCCTCAGAATGGAACCGGCCTTGGTAAAAAAAAGGTATTGGCCCAAAGATTCAGCTCTCGTCAAAAGGGTCCTTAAAGGATGATGAGTCCTCCACTGGGAGAAGGGAGGCTTTATTTAACCTAGAAACCTGAAAGTTCACCACAGGTGGTACTGTCAGTTTCTTTAACAGGGACTCTTTAAAAGGATACCTTCTAGCAAAACGCTTAGATACCCCGACAGTGCGTTTTGTGGAACCCCACTGACTTGCGACAATGTTGTCAAAATATGCAGGAAATGGGAATACCTTTGCGGCTCTGCGAGTATCAAATTGTGCCAGCGCAGCCGACGCAGCAGTAGCTGTGTTCTCCAATTTTAAAGTTTCCTGCACTGATACAATCAGTGCATGCACTAGCGCCTTTTCCTGTGTGGCTGTAGTGAAAGAGAAATCCTCCCCACTATCAGAGCACTCAGGATGCATGGACACAGACCCAGCAGGGTGACTCACGTCCTCGGCGGCCAAATCAACCTCAGAACCTGAGGAGACAGAGGATGCAGGTGAAGGCGGGGGTTGCTTTTTGCTCGTCATGTTTTGGAGGGCCATATCTACCTTGGACACTAATGACTGTAGGACCGCCATCATAGCAGACAAAGAAGACTGGGACTCAGAGGGCCCCGAAGCCTCTGAGAGGGGGTAAGGTGGTGACACTTGCTCCAGGGACTTCATGGGTTAACCTGGGGGCCGCTAACCAAAAGTAGAAACATTTTTGGTAAAGTTTCCCCACCACTGCATCAGCGGGCCACAGGTCCCAGCGCACCAAGTTATCGCTTATAGCAGAAAGAGGGAGCCGTTTTGCACTCTGGGACAGAGACAGAGTGCCAAAGCTGCACGCCGTGCAGCAATCGGGGAGAAAAAGGAAAATCAGGAACTGACACTAGAGGCCCACCGCCAATTCACCGCTCCATAGGCTTCAAAAACATGCCTGCCGCTTTATATCAATGCAAAACTACAATAAAATGGCCGCTGGACTACACAAACATGGCCGCCAAGACATACAGCAGCCATCCACGGCAAAATGGCGGTTGCACGTGGTGCCCACGCGTCTCCCGGGACCCCCAGATGAACCCAAGGTACACTTGGACAACAGGAAGGGGCCCTGGCAGGGGCCCCCACCAGGACCATCTCCCCCATAAAACAAGTTTTGAGCAGCTGGCATCACCCCCCCAGCCCCATCACCCGCTTGACACCCCCACACATACATAACAGGCATGGCCATCCCGGGGGGGGCCTAGGTGTGGGTGAATAGAGGGTGGTCTGCAGAGGGACCCCGATAGTGAGGGAGAGCACTATGTGGGAAGAGAGGGCACTCGGTGGTCTGACCAACCCAGGGAGGGGCCCATGTACACTACTCACCACAAATTGGAACCGGGCAGGCACCACTCCAGGCAGATCACTGCACCACCTTGGAATTGGGGTGCTGCCGGCCAGAGGCAAGCTGTGACTCAGATCATGACCAGGGTCGTGACCAGGGCTATGCGTCCTTGCAAGGCGTTTTAACTCACCGGCCAGCCCCAGTCCAATTGGGGCTGTGTTACGGCCAACCTAGTGCAGAGCTGAGGTCGGGTCGCGCTCGCTGGCCAGGCTGGGGAGACCGTAAGGATCTAAAGTATCCAGTCTGTCGCCCAGTCCAGCAACTGAATGTAGTTCTTATCGGAAAATAATTGATTGTAGTTCTTACAGGAACAGAAAAATAAAATTTAAAAAAAAATCCATTTAAAAGGAAAAAAAATGCTAGGACCAGAGATCCCAGCAAGGAACAAGGTCCTTACTCCTGACTAGGCAGAAAAAAACTGAAGACCTATAGCAGGAAGTAGGAGTATACCCCCTGGGACTGCCCTATAGGCGTAGTTAGACTTTTTTCCACCTAGTGTCCTACTCCTGTAGGGGGCAGCATAATCCAAGGGTTAAGAAGATATGGAGCTGTGTCCGTCAATGAACGAGAGAAATACAATATTTCAGAATTATCGCTCTTTTTTATTTATGAATAATAAAAAATGAAGAGGTGTTCAAATACCACCAAAAGAAAGCTCTATTTGTGGGAAAAAGGGACATAAATTTTATTTGGGTACAGCGTCCCGCAACCGCGCAATTGTCAGCTAAAGTAACGCAGTGCAGTATCGCAAAAATCTGCCTGGTCAATAAGGGGGTAAAACCTTACAGTCCTTAAGTGGTTAACAGGCGGAGTGGCCGCCCAGGTGATTTCTGCAGTGCTGTTTATAAAAGGCACTGCCAAAATACCCATCCAAAACTTTGCCTTTTAAATACATACGGCAATACATTAGTGGTGAAAGATAATCTAAACTGTAAAAGGCTGAAAAGGATTTGTTTGCTATGTGCACAACTGCCATGTGTTTTCCATTAAATACTATATTCCCCTTTTTATAATCTTTTTCAGCATAGTATTGCTGATCTCCTCGGGTACCCTTTAGCCACTTCCAGTCTACATGAACTCATTCCAGTGTTGGATGTACAATATTGTTCTGTACTGACATCAGTTGACCCAGGGCCGGTGCAAGGATTTTTGGCGCCCTAGGCAAAATAAAAATTGCCGCCCCCCCCCCCCCCCCCAAAGCACAAAAAGCCATAATGTAAAATAAAGTGCAAATTTTGATAGTTTAATACAAAACATTCTGAAAGTGCAATACAACATATAGTTGTTAAGAGAAAAATACACGCCACACAATTTTATTATAGTGGTATACTTGCATAATATAAGTGCAACAATAGAAATCCTATGGTCATTCAAAGAACTCCAAACACGCACAGGACCCTTTTTTTTTCAGCCGCATCAGGATCGGATCGCATGGTGGTTCACACTTGTGCGATCCGATTCTGTGCTAACTGTAAGGTCTGGTTCATACTTGTGCGATGCAGAAAGGCTGCGAATATGCAGCCTGTTCCCGCATCGCAAACGCACCCCTGCCAGTTCACACTGCCATATGCTGGGGGTGTCAATGAAATGTTAACGACACCCCCAGTTTGATCGCATATCGCAGTGCGATCTGACAGTTTGCACAGAATCGGATCGCACAAGTGTGAACCACCATGCGATCCGATCCTGATGCGGCTGAAAAAAAGGGTCATGTGCGTCTTTGATGCGGGTGCAGTGCGAATTTAGCCATACAAAGTGTATGGCTGAATTCGCATCGCACAGCCGATCGCATGTAATGAAGGAGCAGTGCGCTCCGATATTACATGCGATCGCCGCAGCCGCACAAATGTGAACCGGCACTAAAGATCGCACTGCGATATGCGATCAAAATTGTTAACATTTCATTGACACCCCCTGTGTATCGCATATGGCAGTGTGAACTGCCAGGGGTGCGTTTGCGATGCAGGAACACGCTGCGAATTCGCAGCCTTCCCGCATCGCATAAGTGTGAACCGGACCTTAGGCAGAATACAATAGGGAGCAGAGCACAAGACAAGAGAAGTAGAGAAGATTTTTTAAAACAGCCACAATAAAACAATTACAGTATACTCCATCCCAAGGATAAATGTAATGTTACCCCTCCCTCACCTCACTGAATATACCCATTTAAAATGCACATTTTCACTCACGTTTTATGTGTGTTCAAAATGGCACCAGGTGGTCGGACAGGTCCTCTTCTCCTGGATCTTCTTCCTTCTCTATCTTCCTGGATCTGGGGGTCTGGTCGGGGGCGGGGACTGGTCCTTCTTGCACTATCTGCTGCTCAGCCTCTGATTCAAAATGTGTTCCTTCCCGCTCTGCGCCCGCCTGGTCTCCTCCCCCCGCCCGGTCTCCTCCCCCCGCCCGCCTGGTCTCCTCCCCTCGCCCGCCCGCTTGCTCTCCTCCCCGGCTCCCCCCGCCCGCCCGACGTCATTGGCAGGCAAGCAGGGGAAACCTCCACTGCAGACTGTGATGCAAAGCCTTCAGACGCTGAAGGCTGGCTGGAAGCCAGGAGTCAGGAGACCTACGTCACGCCGCACACGCGGCGCTGCCTGTCACAGACTGTGTCTGTGTGTGTGTGACAGAGAGACAGAGAGAGACATGATGATTTGAATTGAGCCGAGCCGAGGGCGCCGCCGCCCTCCGAGGCAGAGCCGAAAGCAGCACAGCAGCAAGAGGGGCGCCGCGCCGCCCGGCCGGCAGCATACAATCATTGCGGACAGACAGTGCAGCAAGTGAAACAAGTAGAATGCTGGCGCCCCCCTGCTGAGTGGCGCCCTAGGCGACTGCCTGGGTCGCCTTACAGGTGGCGCCGGCCCTGAGTTGACCATACCTGCAGAATGTGTATTGACATGGCTCTTGCAGAAGCTTACGGGTGACAATGCAGGAGAGCAATTTGAAGAAGGCTTTCACACCATAGCAGAAAGTGACTGAACGAGGGCCTTAATGGCAGGATCCCTGGGTATTTATGTTTTTTTGAAAGACAAAAATACTTTTGAAATTACTTTAAAGGCTAATACAACCTTTTAGAGCATGTTACACCCATATTTAGAGTGTAACATGGTGCCTCAGTGCAGACATAGATCTGGAGGAAAAGCCTTTAGAACCCTGTGCATTGCACTACAATCCACTGATAATGTTTGCAATGATTTGCAGCCTCAATTGCAAGAAAAATAATAAATGCATTTTTTTTTTTCTGCAAGTGTGGGTGCATTGATTATATTTTTGCAAAAGGTGGACTTAGCCTTTCAAATGTTATTATTATTGTAATGGATTTATATAAGGGATAGACCTTTATGTTTTTTTTCAGGGCCGATACCGATATTTTGGTCACAACGTATCTGTATCGGCCGATATGGGCCAATATTTTGTACATTTAAAGTTTTTAAAAATAAAGACAATTTTGACACAAATCTGGTACTGAACATGTTAATTTTTGTTTAATGCTTAACCACTTAAGCCCCGGAAGATTTTTACCCCCTTCCTGACCAGGGCCTATTTTGCGATTTAGCACTGCGTGACTTTAACGGACAATTGCGCGGTCGTGCGACGCTGTAACCAAACAAATTTGACGTCCTTTTTTTCCCACAAACAGGGCTTTCTTTTGGTGGTATTTGATCACCTGTGCGATTTTTTGATCATGCGCTATAAACAAAAAAAGAGCGTCAATTTTGCAAAAATAACAATATTTTTCACATTTTTTTATATGAAATTCCCCAAAAAAAAATGTAAAAATCAAAATGTTTTAATTTTTTTGGCCAATTTGTTTTATGCTACCTAGGTTTGTTAAAAAAAAAAAAAAAATCACAAAAAGCGTATTTTGATTGGTTTGCGCAAAAGTTATTGCGTTTACAAAGGGAAAGATTTTTGTCATTTTTGTTGTTTTTTTTTTTAACGAGTAATGGCGGCTATCTGCGATTTTTTTTGCGGCAAATTGCGGTGCACAGATCGGACCCTTGACTGACATTTTTGACACTTTTGGGGTTACCAGTGACATTACTACAGTAATTAGTGCTATATATATGCACTGTTACTGTAAAAATTACACTGGCAGGAGTTAACTATTTGAGAGGGAGGGGTTAAGTGTGTCCCTAGGGGCGTGTTTCTAACTGTGATTGGATGTGGCTACTGGTGTAAGAACAGAGATCAACGGTCCTACATAGCAGAACCGTGTGATCTCCATTCTTACACAGGGGAGAATGACAGGCGGCTGTGTTTACATTAGCCGCCTGCCTTTCTCCCGCTCTAACGGACAATCGCGAGTGCCCGGTGGACAACATCAGGTCCGCCGGGCACACGCGCGGGGGGGTCCTTGCGCGAGCGGGAGCGCGCCTCCGGCGGCGCGCTCGCTCCCTAGAGCCTCACAGGCTAGCGACGTAGACCTACGTCGCTTTGCCTGTGAGGGGCTGACTGCCGACGGTCGGCAAGTGGTTAAGGGCTGGCTTGCTGGCAACCTGTGGTGGGTGGCTGGCTTGCTGGTGCCCTGTGGTGGGGGGCTGGCTGTCTGGCACCCTGTGGTGGATGGCTGGCACCCTGTGGTGGATGGCTGGCTGGCACCCTGTGGTGGATGGCTAGCACAGGGCCTGTGGGCGGCTGGCTGGTACAGTGCCTGTGGCTGGCTGGTTGGTACAGTGCCTGTGGCTGGCTAGTACAGGGCCTGTGGTTGGCTGGCTGGCACAGCGCCTGTGGGTGGCTGGCTGGCTCACTGGTACAGTACCTGTGGCTGGCTGGCAGGTACAGGGGATGTGGGTGGCTGGTTGGCACTGGCTGCTGTGGGTGGGTGTATGGCTGTGATACACTCCCGTTAGACTAGTCCCAACTCCAGACGAGGCTGTCCAAGGCAAGTGAGGCAGCCTAAGAGGGCAGAATGACGTCACAAAAATATCGGCAATATCAGCCAGTTCTAGGGCCGATACCGATATATCGGGAAAAATGCATATCGGCCTTGCCGATAATTGGTCTATCCCTAATTTATACAGTGCAAACTCTTTGGGCAGTGCTTGTAAAAATGGATTTTTGTAAGATCTTACCGTAAAATCCTTTTCTCTTAAGCTCATTGACAGACGTAGTCTTCTTGATTCTCAAGAGCTGGGTTATGTTGTCTCCGCAGGAGTAGGACTAGGCAGAAAGACAAAACGTTCTGGCTCCACCTTAGGGGCAGTCCCTGAGGGTATATCCTCCCTCTCTCTGCTACAGGGAAGCAGTTCTGTTCTAAAGCAGTAACAGAGAATTTAACCCAACCCAACTCAATGATAGAGGGGCGGGTACTACGTCTGTCAATGAGCTTAAGAGAAAAGGATTTTACGGTAAGATCTTACAAAAATCCATTTTTCTCTATCGCTCATTGACAGACGTAGTCTTCTTGATTCTCAAGAGCTGGGACATCCAGAAGCAGTGCCACAAATGAGGGGTGGGATTGACAAAATCAAATCCAATCTAGAAGGCCCAACCGGTGCCAAACTAGAAGTTTTAAAGGCTCATTATAAACAAAGAATGAGACTAAAGAAAAATTTCCAACGGAAAAAAACCCTCGAGGTAGACCACTGGTCTCCTCAAATTGCGGCCTGCAAAACCTTGCGGCCAAACGAGGCATCAGATGATGCCATTACATCAACTTTATAATGTTTTGTAAAGGTATGCACCGACGACCAGGTAGCCGCCTTGCACACCTGGACCACTGACGCCTGATGGCGAAAGGCCCATGACGCACTAAGCGCCCGAGTGGAGTGCGCCTTAACAGGGAACGGGGGCTCCCGACCCTTAATAGAATAAGCCTGTACTACCGTCTGTCTGATCCATCTGGAAATGGTCGCGGCAGATGCAGGCAACCCCTTTTTGGGTCCATCCGGGATCACAAAAAGTGAATCCGTCTTGCGAAACGAGTCTGTCGTTTTCAAGTATACCCTGATCGCCCGGACCACATCCAAGGAGTGTAAAGCAAACTCCCGAGGATGACTGGGCTTAGGACACAGGGAAGGTAACACAATTTCTTCATTCAGATGAAATTCTGAAACCACTTTTGGTAGGAAGGATGGATTCGGACGAAGAACCACCTTATCTCTATGAACCACCAGATATGGTGAACGACAAGATAATGCGGCCAGTTCTGACACCCTGCGTGCAGAAGTAATAGCCACCAAGAAGGCCACCTTCTGGGACAACGTAGGTAGAGGAATCTCCCTAATATCTTCAAAGGGAGGTTTCTGAAGAACCGACAACACTAAATTAAGATCCCAGGGGGGTAACGGCGCGTGCACTGGCGGAGCCAGATGTCGCACCCCCTGGATGAAATTCCGCACCAAGGAATGAGTAGCCAAAGGCTTCTGAAAGAAGATAGCTAATGCTGAGACCTGACCCTTGATAGTACTCAAGGCCAGTTTCTGCTCAACCCCTTGTTGCAGAAAAGCTAATATTCGACTAATCGAATAAGACCGAGGACGGAACCCCAAAGGTTCACACCATGCAATGTAGGACTTCCATGTGCGATGATAAATCTTTCTGGAAGTCGCTTTCCTTGCTTCAACTAGAGTAGGAATAACTGAAGCTGACAATCCCTTGTCCTTCAGCACCTGGGTCTCAATAGCCAGGCCGTTAAAGCCAGCGATCGTAAAGCAGGATGGAAGATCGGTCCCTGAGACAGTAGGTCCTCCCTGAGAGGAAGTCTCCACGGGACGTCCGCCACCAGTCTGACCACGTCGGCGTACCAAGCTCGACGAGGCCAGTCCGGAGCTACCAGAATTACTGGAATTCCTTCCTCCTCTATCCTGCGAAGAAGTCTTGGCAGTAACGCGAGAGGAGGGAAGGCATACATTAGCTGGTATTGCCCCCACGGGGCGATCAGTGCGTCTGCGGTTTCTGCTAGAGGATCGCGGGAGCGAGCCACGAATCTCTGAACTTTCCTGTTGAATCGTGATGCCAACAGATCCACATCCGGGGTGCCCCACCGTAGGCACAACTGGTGGAAAACTTCTGGATGGAGGGACCATTCCCCCTGATCCAGAGTCTGACGGCTGAGATAATCTGCCTGCCAATTCTCCACCCCCGGAATGAACACCGCAGAGATTGCTGGAACAAATCGTTCCGCCCAGCGAAGAATGCAAGCCACTTCTTTGGCCGCTCGGACACTCTTGGTGCCCCCCTGGTGATTGACATAAGCCACGGCCGTGGCATTGTCCGACTGGATCCGAACCGGGCTGCCCTGGAGCTGCCCGGTCCAGTGAATCAGACAAAGTCTGATCGCTCTCAGTTCCAATACATTTATCGGTAACCTGGATTCTTCCGGGGACCAAAGTCCCTGGACAGATAACTGACCGAGAATTCCTCCCCATCCGGATAGACTGGCATCTGTGGTCACTATCGTCCAATATATTGGCAGAAATGACTTTCCCTGGCTGAGCATCGGAGACCGAAGCCACCAGACCAGAGACTCTCTGGTCTGTTTGCTCAATCGGATCTGATTGTCCAGGGATTCCGGATTCCGATTCCATCTGAGAAGAATCTCTTGCTGAAGAATTCGGGTATGGGACTGGGCAAATGGGACTGCTTCGAAGGAAGCCACCATCAACCCCAGAACCCTCATGCAAGTTCGAAGAGAAGACCAGCTGTTGGATAGTAACAACTGGACTGCTGATTGAATCTTTCGGAGTTTCCCTACCGGAAGAAAAACTCTTGTCCTGACTGTGTCTAGAATTAGACCCAGATATTCGAGCCTCTGGGTGGGAACCAGAAATGACTTTTGCTGGTTCACCAGCCACCCGAATTCCTGTAAAGAAATCATAGTAATTTCTATGTTTTGTAGCAAGGTCTGAGGAGACTCTGCATGAAGCAGAAGATCGTCTAGGTAACCAAGAATCGATATGCCTCTTTGGCGCAGAAGTGCCAACATTGGGGCCAACACCTTCGTGAAGACCCGCGGAGCCGTGGCGAGACGGAAAGGTAACGCCACAAACTGATAGTGGTTCTCTTCTACGGAAAAGCGTAGAAACCGCTGATGTCCTGCGAAAATGGGAATGTGAAGATATGCGTCCTTGATGTCTATGGACGCTAGGACATCCCCTGGATGCAGGAAGGCTGCTACTGTGCGAATGGACTCCATTCTGAATCTTCTTATGTTGACAAAAGAATTGAGTGCTCTTAAGTCTAGAATTGGACGCACTTTGCCCTCTTTCCTGGGTATTGTAAATAGGTTTGAATAAAACCCTTGAAACCGTTCTGTCCAAGGAACGTGGACTACCACTCCTTGTGTAGTAAATCTGTGACTGCTCTCCGCAGATCTTCTAAACGATCCGGGGATAGTCGGATATTGGAAGGGAAGAATCGCGCCGGTGGGAGAGATCGAAACTCGATCTTGTACCCTGACCTTATGACTTCGCAAACCCATTTGTCCGGGATTCTGGAAAGCCATGGATCCGGGAACCAGCGAAGACGTCCCCCCACCCCAGTTATGGGTGGGGGCGCACCTTCAGGCTTTGGACGGTTTATCTTCAGGTCTGGAGGGGGCGGGCTTTTGCTTGCCCGACCAACGACCCCTGACGCCTCCTGCAGGAGCTTTGGAGGACTTAGTTTTTTCACCCGCGGGACGAAAAAACCTCTTGTGAGCAGAAAAAGAAGGCCCTCGTCTTTGACGAGTTCCTTTACCTTTAAAATTTTGCGGTAAAAAGGTGCTCTTTCCACCCGTGAGATCCTTAATGATCTCATCTAAGTTGGCTCCAAATAGACGCTCTCCTAAAAAGGGGATATTAGCCAATGCTTTTTTGGAACCTTGGTCGGCTAACCAACCTTTTAGCCACAGTGTACGCCTGAGAACCACTGCTGAGACTGATGCTCGCGCCAATAATGGAGTGGCTTCTAACGCCGCATCACACACAAACTGTAACCCCTGTATCATTTGTTCCAACAAATCTGATACCGCCTGAGGGACCTCTTCTAAGTCCCGGCGTAACCACTTGGTCCATTCAGTTACAGCCTGCGAAACCAGACCAATAGCTATTATAGGTCTGAAAGCTGATCCAATCAAGGAAAACATGGTGCGAGACATAGCTTCTATCTTGCGATCCACTGGATCTTTAAAAGACGGAGCGTCTTCTAGAGGAATAACCGTGGCTTTATTCAATCTAGCAATTGGTGAATCCACCACAGGTGGTTCTGTCCATTTCTTAATGAGGGTTTCCTCAAACGGATAACGCCTGTCAATGCGTTTAGAAATAGTAAAAGTGCGTTTTGGCAGACGCCATTCTTCTTCGATTGGATTGCCAAAACATTTGGGCAATGGAAAAACCTTCGCCACTTAGATGCGTTTTTTAGTCCCAAAAGGGATTTCAGTTTCAGCTATTTCCGATGGAATACCCTGTAACCTTAAGGTTTCTTGAACAGATACAATGAGTGCGTTTACCAACGCTTCCTCTCGGGCTATGGCGGATGCCGAAACATCCTCCTCGCTGTCTGAAGAGACAGGACCCGAGACACCAATCCCAGATGAAGTACCTGCAACTGCAGAAATAGGCTCAGAGTCTGAATCCGAGGTTTCAGATAATAAGGGGTTAGGCGGGGGTCGCTTTCTTGCGCCCTGTCCCTGACAAGCCACTTCCACCCGGGACACAAAAGTTTCCATAATAGCTGACAATGATTCAATTGTCAGTGGGGTGCTGGAGGATCCTGCAGACCCCTCGAGGGGATCCGGAGGAGATACATGAGTGGCAGGGTCCATGTTAATTCAGGACACCTTTGCCAGCAAAACAAAAAAACTTTTTTTTTTTTTTTTGTGTGTCTCCCCCTAGCGCAATAGCGCCCCTCAGAGTACCTGCTTCTCGATCCCACAGAGAGAGAGAGGGACCCCCAAGGCTCACCAACCGATGCAGTGAAGTTTCCAACCAACTGCAGTCAGCGTCTGTCTTTTACAGACTGGAAGGAGCTGTTGCTTTTTCCCGGGTAGAAGGACGTGGCTCCGCCCCCTGTGTACGCCTTCCGGCGTTCCCAGCTCTCCACGAGGTAGCTGGGCTCACGAAACATGGCCGCCCCCATAGAAGAGACATAAGACTCCAAAAACATGGCGGCCGGCGTGACCTGAGGACATACATGCACTTGGTCTACAGCAAAATGGCGGCGGACCGCCGAAATCGTTTTCCCAGCACATCCACCTGCATCTCTGCTAAGAGGCGATATATGGATCTACAGGAGATACACTACAAATAAGGTAGGATTATACCTCCTATGTCTGCTGTAATGTTACAGTCTGCTGGGTAGAGTGTTAGCTCTCAAACCAAGTCCACTTCCCACAAACACATGCTGTATTACAAGGGGGACTTGTAAGTATCAGATATATACTGACCATATATGGAGGGGCCCATAATTCATACTGCCTCATAACGAGGAAAGAAAAAAAGGGAACGTTTACTCACCATACCGAACCGACAGGCACCCTCTCTTCACAATACCCTCTCCACCGGGGTGGGGGTTTGTGGACCACTCCGGACGCCTCGACTCTCTGGTTCCTGGCGTCCAAGCGAGACTTTTAACTCGCAAGGTCAGTCCCTCCACTGGGACTCCGTCGCGGCCGACCCAGCGCGGAGCTCTGGTCTGCACGCGCTCGTAGGCAGAAACCGGGGTGACCACTGGATCTCAACATCCAGCCCGTCGCCCGGCCCCGCATACTTACTTGAATGTGTCGCGGCCGACCAAGCGCAATGCCATGGTCTGCGCGCGCTCGTAGGCCGGCTGGGGTGACCACAAGTGTCGCCCAGTCCGGCATTTTTGCTTGAAGATCTCACAGGAAAAACACTGGAGAAAAACTACCTAAAAAATGTCTTTTTCTTAAAGAAAAAAGTCTTGCCAGGACCAAAAGATCCCAGCAAGGAACTTAGGTCCTTACTCCTGACTAGACAGAAAAAAACTGATTCCCTGTAGCAGAGAGAGGGAGGATATACCCTCAGGGACTGCCCCTAAGGTGGAGCCAGAACGTTTTGTCTTTCTGCCTAGTCCTACTCCTGCGGAGACAACATAACCCAGCTCTTGAGAATCAAGAAGACTACGTCTGTCAATGAGCGATAGAGAAAAGCTTGTAGGAGTTTGTAGTTATTGGGTTTCTGTTAATGGGGCATATTTGTTGAGCAGCTATTATATACAAATGAACAAATGCATCCAAAGAACATTTTCTTGCCAACATTTGGAACTTTTGGAAGAATTTAAAGCTTGACTGGAGGCAAACATACACAGATAAAATGCATAAGGGTGCAGTGTACCTTAGTAATAATTTGCATTTCTGTCCTTCCAGTTTTGAGATTTACACCCTGTCTGGCAGGGCAGAAAATCTTGTTTTTCTGTACTGTAGATTCACTTTCACTTACAGGTGCCCCTCCTAACTTCCACCCTGTGACTGGACAGGGAAAGGAGAAACAGCACATTAATAACCTCTTTGCTTTCTCCTTCTATCAACATGTCTCATTGCACTGCAGCATAAGTGATCAGTTGTGCTGCTTTTTCCTCCCCCCTTAAGCTCTGCTGTACAAATTGTATACTGCATTAGGCTGATACCAAGTCTGATTCATGTACTTGCACTGCTTTTATTTAGCATGATGCATTTATTGATTTATTCATGATTACAGAGCTGCATTAATTTCTGTCTGGAGTTTACAGTTAAAGTATAAAAAATTGCTTTTGTATTTTCTTCATTCCATCCATGGTTTAAAGCTGAAATCTGTCAATTACACAAAAAAAACCCTTGCAATAGGACCCCGTGCACAGCAAGAGTGAAATGCTCATTAATTCTAGCAGTAGAAGAATAAGTTGTAATATTTGCCTCATTAAAAGTTCTTGCAGGCTTCCTCCGAGATTGGTCACCCAATGTTTCTTCTCTTGGATACTCTGGCCAAAAATTGCATGCTAATGACAAGTATAATGCTGGACCAATAGCCCTGCATTGCACACTAGGACAGTAAGGGCCCACCATCCACCCAAGGCATCAGTGAAATAAGGTGTGCGCACAAAGCCTACCTAAGCAAAGGAAAAGATGAAGCATTATAGCTTTTTCCTCTACTCCTAGATTTCACAAGCATTTACCCTTTACAGTAGCCCAATGCAAGGATGTTTTTGTGTACAATTCTGTGAGTTTAGCTTTATACATTGCAGTTACAAATTCAAGTATGAAAATATGAATATCTAGCATCAAATTATATAAAGTGCCTTGTAAAATGAATGTTACTAAGAATAGTGACTAACATGGTATTCTATGAAGAAATAAGATAACAATCTGATCAACATTGCGAGGCTGTGTTCAGATGTGTACTGTGTAACATCATGCGTTTAAAGTAGACCTCAACAACAAGTATCCACCACATGTGAGATTCCAAATTCCTGATTGATGCTCCATCGTCAATGTAATTTCGCAGAAGGTGAAGCAGATGCGTACCTGCTTTTTTGAAAGCCCTTTATTCCACGGAAAACTGAAACCAAGTTGTTTGGTTGTACTCTTCACCACAGTGTAGCAGGATGTTTGGGAACTGGGGCTAGAATAAAAAATGAAAGGTAAGAATAGCTGTTTTGTTTGCTTGAACCTTTTTTTTTTATAAGCTGGCCTTAGGCTCCTTTCACACGGACCGCCTCCGTCGGCGGACTTCGTGCTGCTCAGCGGGGATCGATCCACCGATCCCTGCTGAGCAGGTGGATGACAGCTCTGTCTCCGCTCACTGTGCAGAGAGGGAGGTGTCAGATCCCCGCTGTTCTCTATGGGGGAATCAGATGAGAACAGACCGCCTGTCCGTTCTCATCTGATCCGATCCCCTGGACAGATGGAAAATAGGGTTTCCATCCGTCTGGATTTCATGGACAGGATCGGAATCGGATAGCAGCAGGTGTCAGCAGACATGTCTCCGCTGACATCCGCTGCCCCATAGGGATGCATGGAGGATCCGATCAGATCGGCCTAAAAATCTGACAGGCGGATCTGATCGGATCGTTCGTGTGAAAGGACCCTTAGGCCCCTTTCACACGAACGATCCGATCAGATCCGCCTGTCAGTTTTTTAGGCAGATCTGATCGGATCCTCCATGCATCCCTATGGGGCTGCGGATGTCAGTGGAGACATCTCCGCTGACACCTGCTGCTATACGATTCCGATCCTGTCCGTGAAATCCGGACGGATGGAAACCCTATTTTCCATCCGTCCAGTGGATCGGATGAGAATGGACAGACGATCCGTTCTCTTCTGATTCCCCCATAGAGAACAGCGGGGATCTGACACTTCCCTCTCCGCACAGCAGAGACGGAGCTGTCATCTGCCTGCTCAGCGGGGATCGGCGGATCAATCCCCTGCTGAGCAGCACGGAGTCCGCCGGTGGAGGCGGACCGTGTGAAAGGAGCCCTACAGTGAGAGAACTTTGTCCGATTCCTGATGAACCAGGTGATATTTACTCAGTGGGTTGCTTACTTTTGTCAAATGAACCTGCTGGAAATTTTTCAGAAGAACAGCAGCTAAATCCAATCAGGTGCAGCCACTGTTGGGTATGCAGCGGTCAGAATAGAATAACTCAGTATGGGTGCCATCTGCACTGTTTGGCGCTGTTCAATATCTTTTATTCAGCCCACAGGCTAACAGTTTATGGTCAACCTTGGTTATAGTTTTCTAGTCCTAGTTACCTTCGCATAAAGATATGTCCTCAAGTAAATGCAAGTCCTTATCCAGGCTTTTACTGTATAGTAGGAGTTCACCAGGGCACAGCTGCAGGCCTCAGAGGATGCAAACCAGTGTGGTGCAGCCCAGTTTAAGCTGCAACAGAAAGCGAGAGAGAAGGACAACCACAACATAGCCTTCCTCTTTAAGGGATAACTGTGGGTGCTGAAGGAGTTCTCAGCTGATAAAACAGGACCCCAGGGAAGCTGAGAGCACTCCTAGTTACAGTAGGGATGTATGGGCTAGCATTGCCTTCAGAAGCTGACCTCACACAATGAAGTAGAGGCCTTCCTCTACACTTTTGAGAGGATCGCAGACTGGAAACATTGTGCCAAGGAACAATAGGCAGGTATCCCAGCACCCTATCTCTCAGGAGGTGCTCAGGGAGAATACTTTAATACTTTGACTCAGGCCTATAGGTGGCTGTGGACTATGAAAGCCTGAAGACAGAAATCCCCCATCAGCTAGGTGTGATTACTGTGATATGGTTGCAGAGGATACATACTTGGTCCTACCACCTGCAAAAGTCATGCCCAGATGCATTAACTGGCCCATTTTGTAAAGAAAGAGATGGCTCCATCCAGAAATGTTGATTGGTCTCAGAAAGAGTGAACTGCAACAATAATGATCATGATAGTAACTTTAAGTTATGGAGATGTGTCAGATGGAATCTCCTCATGTATGGAGTCCACGGATAGCCGACAAAGTACTATCTCAATTCGAATGTACAATAGTAGCTAGAGGAAGATTAGAGAAGGATACGGTGAGGGGGGCAATCTTGTGGTCCCTGCAGTCTAAAGCCCCCAACAAAGTCGAAAGCTTCCCTATAAAATCATACACCTTGTCTGAAAACTCCTCTCTTGATAAACAAGAGCCTCTGAGGAGAACAGTGGCTGAGGACATCAGCCTGAGCTTTTAGTGTCAGTAGTCTTTGGAGAAACCTTCCCTAAACTGATAAAACGAAAAAACCCAAAGCTGATTAAAAGTGTCTGAAATAAACTGCACCCACACCTAATCCAATAGGAAAAATAAGCAGTGATACTGCTCACGAACCCACCTTCAGGTCCGGTTCACATTTATGCAATGCGGGAAGGCTGCGAATCCGCAGCCTGTTCCCGCATCGCACACGCACCCCCGGCAGTTCACACTGCCATATGCGATGCGCTGGGGGTGTCAATGTAATCTTAACGACACCCCCAGTTTGATCGCATATCACAGTGCGATCGTGCAGTTCACACAGGATCGGATCGCACAAGTGTGAACCGCTGTGCGATCCGATCCTGATGCGGCTGCCAAAAAGGGTCCCTGTGCGTGTTTGCTGCGGGTGCGGTGCGAATTTAGCCATACAGTTTGTATGGCTAAACTCGCACCGCACAGCCGATCGCATGTAATGTCGGAGCAGTGCGCTCCGACATTACATGCGAACCCCGCACACGCACAAGTGTGAACCGGGGCTCAGACTAGCGACCAAAGTAGTCAGCTGGCACATGCGGGAGTAATATTTTAGGGGCCATAGCCCTGCATCTCTGGGGTCCCAAAAGAGTTGTAGCCCTGACTTACTGCAGTAGTGGCTTTACAACCTCTTGCAGTCACCAACAGGTCGAAAAGGCACCCTAAAGAGACACTTTAAGACAAACACTCTTCAGGGACAGCCCCCCCCCCCCCGACATGTGGCCCTAGACATGTAAAGCACCCTACAACTAAATCAACATGTTGCACCATGTGCCTAAATGAGCACCTAAAGCACAGTTCAGTGCTCAGAGGGCAATATTACAGTCCAGTCCCACTTCTTCTTGGTGGAGTCTGCTTCAGCTGCCCAAAGCAAAGTCAAATGGGTAGCCGACCTGGAAGCTGCAAAAAATAAGCCATAGTGGTTCTGTAGCAAATGAAGAATCTTAATTGTAGAAAAAGAAAAATCTTAATAAAAGAACAAAAGAGAAGTAGGCAATGGTTTGCTTCTTTCACAGCAGAGAGAAAATGTCCATTCTCAATAGGACACTAGCAAAAGGCATGCTGAAAGTGTGAGGGGTTATACTGAGCTGTCTTTACAGTTTGTTTGCCAGTGTCTAATCTTCTAAAGGCAACAACATGAAAATGTCTACGAATACTTCTCCTATGCACTATAATATATGATTAGGAAAAACTAGGTAATGGGATGCATTTTAACAACACATTATATAGTGTGTGCAGAATGCATACCAGCGGATGATATGTGCACCTTAAAGTGCGCCCACCTATGTAAATGGACTCTAGAACAGTTGAAGTGCACAATAATACTAATTTGGCTACCAAACCATGGCAGTAAGACACAGAGACCAATAAATTAAATAAATTAAGGTAAAAAAAAAAACTTTTTGCCTTTAAAATCATTTTACATAACATAGGAGCAAATCTATCCTCCAGCTTACTTACCCTGTCATGCTTAACTTATGTTAGCTGTACTTTCATACACAATGTTTGTATAACATGTCTCAGAATGTTTAAATCAGATTTTTATTTTATCAGCCTTTCCCTTCCAGGATAATGACTAGCATATAAAGCCTTCAGGATATCAGATATGGTAGGGTTAACTTTAGCCGGTTATTATCCTCAGTATCTAACACAATGGACTATAAAGATATGGCAAAGAGTAAGCTTGACAAAAGGTCCCAGTGACAGGCACAAACCCTGGACGAAGTCGCCAGGAATACCAGAATTTGCAGTTTAGCTCCCAGCTCATGTAGTGCCATCTTGGACACACTCCCTTCATATTTTATAAATATTGTGAAGGGTATATCACAATAGTGTCAACCAAGAAGCATCTGGAATTGAAGTTTGGCAGAATTAGCATATTAGTATTGATATTATTATTTTAATATACATTGATATGCAATCCAAGCTATCAAAGTAAAAATTTTGGTGAAATATGCCTGATAAAAAGGAAAAAAAAAACAACAAACATTTACCTTATTTACAGCATCGGGCCATGCCTGAGTTTCAAGGCAAAATGCTGAATGTTTTGGATACACAGCACCTCCTTTGCCTTTCAGTGATCCATCCAAGAAATTAGCTGTGTAAAACTGGATACCAGGCTGAGTTGTCCGCACACTGAGCATTCTGCCGCTAGGCTTATGGTATACCCTGTAAAATATAGATCATATTACTTAAAACATTTGTTAAAAGATAAAGGTTAGTTGAAAGAGGATGAAAAACATCTACAAGGAAAATGGCATGAGAAAAAAAAAAAAAAAAAGAAAAGCTGTCCCACCTTGCACAAGTACGTTGTTTTTGAGACTCCTTCAAGCAAAAGTTATGGTCATATCCACTTTCTTGCAATTTGGCAATCTGGCTTCCAAGATTGACTGGTTTCCTCAAATCAAAGTTTGTTCCTTCAACTGGGTTTATGTCTCCTGTAAGAGTCGCCACATCAAACAATAAACTCTATGCCTTGTGACATACTGACAATTAAAAACTATTCCAATGTTTCCTAAACTATTAGGGGATGTTGTTTCTGTTTGGGGAATGTGTTTTCTGTCAGTTGTGTACCGTTCCTGGCAGCTTGCATTATTATTATTAAAAATGTTCCATACAATTTGTTTTCAGCAAGTCTTGTGACCCAAGACAAGTAGTGCACCTAAACAGTAGCAGCAGCACAGCCTAGTAAAGAACCATATTGCAAAAAAGTACACTAATGTGGTAGGGAAAGAAAGTCCTAAAGTCGCACGTAACAGCAAAACCCTGTAAGGGGGATATATGACAGCCTCAGCCCGGGCTCCAACCGGGCCACGTCCCCAATGCATTTCACTCCACCCCAAGCTTAATCATGGGGATCTCCATAATTAAGCTCTGGGGAAGTAAAGTTCATTGGGCCATGGCCCAGTTGGAGCCCGGGCTTAGGCAGTCATACACCTCCTCGCAGGGTTTTGCTGTGATGTACAACTTCTAGGTCTTTCGTTCCCTACTGGATGTTTTGACCTGTGATGAGCTCTAGTTTCGTTGGCACTCCTAGCGGTTTGTTATGCAAGAGGACCTGTTGGAGCCTTGAGCGGCACCTGTCATTTTTGTTGTTGCACTAATGTGGTATCATTTTAAATCAACAGACTTTGATGATTACAACACCACTTTGGGAAAAATGCAAAGGAAGTAAAATACATATATACAAATTTGAAATCAGATTAAAACCCAATCTGTCCTGAAAAAAAAATATAAATTTATAATTTATTAGGCTATACTACAAACATATAGATATAAAGATATAATGTGTGTACCAGAGACTTCACCAAAAAGAAGAAATGCTCTGGGACTCCAGGGGATTAAGGCCAGGTTCACATATGTGCAGCCGCTTTTTCCGGCCTGGGGTCTGGTGCGTTTTTGTTCACCAGTTCAGGTGCGATTCAGGTCCGAATTTTTTGCCTGAATTCCCACCTGAACTGGATGCAAAAAGGCACAGCACCCTTTTGAAACCCGCACCGCGGCTGCCCTGGACATGTGTGAACCAGCTCCATTGAGAGCCAGGCACACTCGCATGTCATGCGAATTGGATGCAGTGAAAACAGCATCCAATTCGCACATTTGTGAACCTGGCCTTGGGGAGAAAAATGCTCGGGAACTCAAGTGGTTAACAGACCAAAGATGGCAAATTAAAAACATTCATTGCTAGGGCTTACAGATACAATTAGCAAGACTTTTTCTGCTCATAAATGTGAAAAATGCCTGATAAAACGAAACAATATTATATATATATATATATATATATATATATATATATATATATATTTACAAAAAACATTTTTTTTTTTTTACCTTTTACACGTAGAAGTATTACAAATCTTGAAACTAGGGGTCAGAATCCCTTTTATTCTCAGTTTTTTAAAAGGGTTTTTTAAATAGTTTTAAACGTTTTTAAATGCTTTTGTAAGTGTGTTAGCTCATTATGATTATTTAATGTATTCTTGACTGCCAGCAAGGTTGCTTTTTAGCCCTCCCATATCGTTCCTCATGTGATAAAACCCTTCCTGTTATGGCCCTTTTAAGTAGAGGGGCAAAGGAGAGGTTACTGCTGATAAAATGAGGTTAGGTATTAGGATGGGCATGACCTGAGGAAGGAGGCCACGCCTCCGAAACGCATCATCATAGCAACGAATTAGGCGTGTATTATCGATATCCAAACACCTTTATCACCCAAGCCCTCGCTCCAATGGGAATAACAGGCATGCTGCTCTCCTCAGGTGGGGAACTCCAATCAGAAGTGCATACAAAAGAGAGAAAAGGAGGCGCAAATACCTGGTGCATTACCCTTGGACACCTTAAAACTTTTATTAAAAGAACAAGGCAAACTAAAGGCGCTATCATAGTTACTGTACATTTAGTAGAAAACTACAGTAGTTTTTAGTCAGTTTTGTTTTCATTTTTAAGTTTATAAATTGATCTTATATGTAACTTTTTTGTATTGTACTGTATAACGTATTTTATTTTAGAAATAAACCTCTAATAAACTACTTTGTTTTCTGAGCATACTGAGCTCTCAAACTGACAAAGGGTTTGTTTAAACTTGCTGTACCCTCTGAAGAGTTATCCACAGTGGATTTAGAGGACATTTGACAGGCAGTGAGGTGTTATGTCACCTCACTTCCTGTTTTAACCCCTAAAAATCTGTGCAGCCATGTGCAGTTCATGTGAATGGGTCGTATTTGGTGGGGGGGTACTGCCTGCCGACCAAACCACGAATGCAAACAAGGCCCAACCCGAAATTCTTGTTGGAGACTGGTTTGATATTTCACTTTAAAGGATCAAACAAGCTGTTGAAGCTAATGATACACCATTTAGCTAAAATGCTGATGCATCCCCTCAATTCACTCCCGTTTAGCTGCATGTGGTCAATATGAAATATTTATATTTCATATTTCATATTTTCTGCTATTTTTTCAGTGTAGCCAAATGGCTTCCGATAACCTGTAGGCATGAACCATTATGCTTGTTATCTGTTTCTACTAACCACTGTTCGAAAGTGAAAAAAATTTTTGTTATCTATGGAGACAAATAATTGAGCTGTAATGCAATATAGGATTAGCTACTTGTCCAGGTAGCAATTTTTATTATTGTGTGCATCAGCTTGGGACCAAACTTCTTTATGCCAGTTTAAACTATTCAAGCTCTGTAGATGAGTGTAGGCTAATGAACAATGACATCAACACATCAAGCAATCCACCAGACTGCAGCATAAACTGAACTAAGGTTCATACATGGTAATGATAACATAAAGACTTTAAAGATATTGACCCTTATCTTGTGCTGTCAAGAGGTTTATAATGAAGTTAATTCAATGGGTAAACTTGTTAATTTGACTATAATCATCATGGACCTACATTTCTACAAATTTGGTAATGTTTTATACACCAGGAAAAATATAATCATGACTTAACACAGGATGCTGCTCTGCTATAACAGCGGTAGAAGTTTTGCAGTTAGTTGGTACCAAATAACAGGTGTGTTTTCCTTCCGTTTACCAAACTGCTTTATTCAGGTGTGTGCAGATGATACCATCAGTTATTTTGCATCTTGCTTTCATGTGTTCTCAACTTATAACCTAAATTTAGGTCACATGATTTAATCAGCTTCCCTTTGGTTTGTGACCTTATTTAGAGCATATCCTTTAGCTTAAACAATATTGTACTCACACATATATATAGTACAATCGTTTGTGTATGTGTATATAAATATATGATGAAAATATCCATCTCCTATTAGCTGGTCATTCGTAGTCACAAGTTCATTTAGCTGGTCATACAACAATAAACGTGTATATAAATATATATTTTCAAATAAGAGTACTGACCTCTAATTCATCATTTAGCCTCACTGGGGACATGGAATTAAGTGTAAAACTCCAGAAGGTCTGTCGCCTACATAACCGTGAGAACCTCTCCCTGACATGTGTGTGGCCTCAATGCCAAACACCTTCAGACCTTCCGTACTGCCTCCATGTGTCTCACTGAAATGCAGAGGAACACTATGTTTGTCCTTTTTCTGTTCTATGTGCGACTGGTGAGTATCTTAGTGACTGGTTAGTATATTAGCGACTGGTGAGTACCCCAGGTTTTGTACCAGGGGAGTTAGAGGTAGTGTAGGTAAGGAAGAGCAGGTCGTTAACATTATCCCCATAGAGTAGTGGGTAATAATGTCCGACAGGATTGGGGATGCCACTCAGTGCACTTCTTGCGCCATGTATGAGTTTCTTGATGAACCAATCGAGGACGAATACTGCTGTGCAAGATGTGAGTGACTTGTTGCTCTAGAAGCCCACATTGTGGATCTAGAGAACACAGTGGTAAGACTGCGTGGCATCTACAACCTGGAAAGGAGCTTGGACATTACCCATCAGGCGCTGGCAGGGGCCAGCTAAGAGGAAGGAGGAATAGAGGAGACGCAAGCAGCAGAGGTACGCAGCTGGGTGACTGTTAGGAATGTTAGTGGGAGGAGTGTCAGGGAGGCCAGTCCTGAGTTGGTACACCCTAACATATTTGCCGAGTTGCAGGTTGAGGGGGATATCAGCTCAGGGGTGGCAGTGCTGGAGCATGCGCCCTCCCTCAGCTGCCAGGGGAGGGACGGCTCCAGGAAGAAGGGGGGCCATAACTCAGGAAAGGTTAGAAAGGTTGTGGTAGTTGGGGACTCAGTTATCAAGAGGACAGAGAGGGCAATCTGTAAAAAAGATCTCGTGAACCGAAAAGTTTGTTGTTTACCGGGCGCCCGCGTTCGGCACATTGCAAATCTGGCAGACAGATTATTTTGCGGGGCTGGGGATGACCCAGCGGTCATGGTGCATGTGGGCACTAATGACAAAGTTAAAGGTAGGTGGAGGATCCTAAAGAACGATTTCAGGGACTTAGGTAATAGATTGAGGAAAAGGACCTCCAAGGTGGTTTTCTCTGAAATACTGCCTGTACCTCGAGCCACACAGGAGAGGTAGAAGGAGATTAGGGAACTTAACAAGTGGCTGAGGAACTGGTGTAGGAAGGAGGGGTTTGGATTCCTGGAGAACTGGGCTGACTTCTCAGTCGGCTACCGGCTCTTTAGTAAGGATGGGCTGCACCTTAATGGGGAAGGTACAGCTCTTTTGGGGATAAAGATGGCCACCAAGTTGGAGGGGCTTTTAAACTAGGAGACGGGGGGAGGGCTCAGAGGTAGAGGCAGTTAGGAGGGAGCAAAGGACTGAAGGCAGCTGTAGGGTCAGCAGCAACAGTAGGTCCACAACGTCAATTGGCAGGTCTGTGCGGGAGAACCTCAGACCAAACAGGAATAAACATAACCACCAATCACGTTTAACTTCCGTAAAACTAAGAGGGGTATATGCTAATGCCAGGAGCCTAGCTAATAAAATGGATGAGTTGGAAATGTTAGTACATGAGGAGGACATAGACCTTGTGGGAATAGCGGAGACATGACTGGCTGGCCAATATCCAAGGGTATTCGGTGTACCGGAAGGACAGGGTAGGAAAAAGAGGTCGAGGGGTATGTCTCTACGTCAAGAACAATGTAAAGGTGATTGAGAGGAGTGACATTACGGAAGGGATGATTATGGAGTTAGAATCCGTATGGGTAGAACTCCATAGGGAAGGAGAAAAGGGAAAAGTAATTGTGGGGATTTGCTATAGGCCACCTAAACAAGGGGAGGAGGTAGAGCTGGAATTTTTAGCACTTTTGGGTAAAGTGGCAAAGCTAGGATCAGTCATAATATTGGGGGACTTAAATTATCCCGACATTGACTGGGGAGAGGGGACTACACACTCACATAAAGGGCCGTCTATTCACGGAAACCTTACTGGATAATTACATGTCACAGCTGGTGGATTCTCCTACTAGAGAAAACGCAATCCTGGATCTATTGATCACTAATGACCCAGACCTAATCTCGGAGGTAGGAGTCCAGGACAACCTGGGCTCTAGCGATCACAGGATGATCACATTTAACGTAAATAACAATATAGCAAGGCAAGTGGGGAACATAAGAACCCTTAACTTCAGAAGGGCAGACTTTCCAAAATTGTACTCATTGATGGGAAGGGTAAACTGGGACCAAACCCTGGGATCGCTGACCACAGAGGAAAAATGGGAATGCTTTAGGAACATATTAAGCAAAGGCATCTTGCAGTGTATTCCTATGGGAAATAAATTTAGAAGAGACAAAGCCAAACCTGGCTGGCTAAACTGTAGCGTTAAAAAACTTATTAGGGGAAAAAAATTGGCCTTCAGGAAATATAAATCAGAAGGCACAGTATTGGCTTTCGACCAATACAAGGAGGCAAATAAGAAGTGTAAACACAAATTCAAGATGGCTAAAATAGACTTTGAGAGACAAATAGCGAAGGATAGTAAAAAAAACCCAAAGAAATTCTTTAAGTATATCAACAGCAAAAAAACTAGGGCAGAGCATATTGCACACATAATTAACGATCATGGGAGGTTGGTTACGGAGGACACTGAAAAAGCAACCGTGCTGAATGCTTTTTTCTCGTCAGTATTTACACAGGAAACGGAGGGGTACACTGACCATGACGGTATGGTTAGTAGTAATACACAGGACTTGCCACTGTGGCTAACAGAGGGTGAAATCAGGGAAAGGCTGGACAAACTTAACACAAACAAATCACCAGGCCCGGATGGCGTACATCCGAGAGTACTCAAGGAACTCAGTAAGGTTATATCCAGACCACTGTTCCTGATCTTTGCGGACAGTATTAGGACAGGAGATGTACCAGGGGAGTGGAGGAAAGCAAACGTGATTCCGATATTCAAAAAGGGTCAGAGGCATATACCGGGAAATTATAGGCCGGTCAGTCTGACATCAGTAGTATGTAAACTTCTGGAGGGGATGATAAGGGACTATATCGTAGTAACCAGCTTGGGTTTACAAATGGGCGTTCTTGTCAAACCAATCTCTTAACATTCTACGAGGAGGTGAGCTGTGAGCTGGATAGGGGCAAACCAGTGGATGTGGTGTACCTAGATTTCGCTAAGGCGTTTGATACAGTTCCCCACAAGCGCTTAATTTATAAAATAAGGTCTGCAGGTATCGACAGCAGGGTTTGCTCTTGGATACGGAACTGGTTAAAAGGGCGTATCCAAAGGGTGGTAATAAACAGCGCATACTTAGACTGGTCTGAGGTAGTAAGCGGGGTCCCCCAAGGCTCAGTCCTAGGACCAACCTTGTTCAATTTATTCATAAACAGCATTGAGGACGGGATCAGTAGTTCGATATCAGTTTTTGCTGATGACACAAAATTAGGCAGGGCAATAACTGCACAGCAAGAAGCAGATATCCTACAGAATGACCTGGACAAAATAACGGAGTGGGCAACGACTTGGCAAATGAGGTTTAACGTGGAGAAGTGTAAGGTTTTGCACTTGGGGACTAGAAACATAAAAGCACAATACACGAGGGGAACTCTTGGGGGAATCAAAAATGGAGAAGGATCTGGGAGTCTTGGTTGATGATAGACTAGGCAACAGCTTGCAATGTCATGCGGCGGCTACCAAGGCTAGCAGAATATTAGCATGCATAAAGAAAGGGATGTTTTCCAGAGATAAGACTATAATCCTTCCACTTTATAAAACTCTGGTCCGACCGCATCTGGAGTATTCTGTCCAGTTCTGGTCGCCAGTTCTGGTGTGTTGGAGCTGGAGAGAGTACAGAGAAGGGCAACTAAACTAATTAGGGGATTGGAGAACCTTGATTATGAAGAGCGTCTCCAATCGCTTGATTTATTCTCCCTGGAGAAGAGACGCCTGAGGGGGGACATGATAGCAATTTTTAAATATCTCAATGGGGATCTCAGCTTAGAAAAAAAGCTGTTCAGTCGAAGGGATTGCATGAGGACTCGGGGGCACACAATGCGATTAGAGGAGAAGCGTTTTAACCTCAGGCAACGTGGGGGGTTCTTTACTGTTAGGGCTACAAGATTGTGGAATTCTCTACCACAAGAACTGGTTTCTGCGGGTAGTATGGTGGCTTTCAAAAGACTATTAGACGTACATCTCAAGGATCAGAACATTCAGGGGTATGTGAAATGATTACAGCCACACACACCTACACAGGTTGAACTGGATGGACTATTGTCTTTATTCAACCTCACCTACTATGTAACTATATGTAACTATGTAGCAATGATGTTCACTGAACCTGGGGCGCATGGCCCGAACTGTCCTCCCCACATAGAGCAAACCACATGCACACTTCAAACCGTAAACTGCGAATTGAGTACTACAACAGATGAACTGCTGGATTTTAAAAGATCGTCCATCCTTCAAGAAAAACATCTGTTTCCCATGATCCATAAACAAACAGGCCTTACACCTACTGAGTTTGCATTTGTAAGATCCTGACATGTTCAGGAACATGGGAATGTCTTTAACCTGTCGTTGTTTAACCTTCACTCTACTTCGTGCAACCATGCTCTTCACATTGTTGGCTCGTCTAAAGACAACCTTAGGCCTCTTTGGGAGTACTCGGCTAAGGGCAGAATCCTGTTCCAAAATAGACCAATATTTCTGGATGGCCTTCTTAATGGCCCTGTGTTGGTCATTGAAACCAGTGATAAACATTATATCACGAGGGCCCCTGACCAACACTTTGGACCTGGTGTTCTAACAGCATCCCTATACCTATCCCTGGCCCTCTGGATATGCTCTCTTTTATACTCTTTTTTCATACATTTTTTCATTAGGACTTCTGCCTGGGACAGGTACTCCCTAATGTCTGTGCAATTCCTACGCAACCAAAATAACTGGCTATAGTTGATATTGTCCTTCCACTTGGGAAGATGACAGTTCTTTTGATGTAGGTAGGAATTGCCCGCCGTCTCCTTAAAATGTGTTCTGGAAACTATCTTGCCATCCTGATTCCAGGATAGCTCCAGATCCAGATAACCAAAGAGTGCGTATCTGTGTGAACTTAATACCAAATGGATTGGTATTACAGTAGGATACAAAACTACCCACCGTATCTAGAGAACCATCCTAGATGATGAGCACATCATCAATGTATCGCCCATAATAGACAAAATGTTGAGCAACTGGGTTCTGGGTCCAGATGTTGTATTTCTCCCAAAAACCCATAAACAAATTGGCATAGCTGGGTGCAAAATGTGCACCCATAGCTGTGCCAGATATCTGTCTGTAGAACGAGCCCTCAAATTTTAAATAATTCCTCTCTAAAGCGAATTTTGTGCATTGACAATGAATTCAGATTGAAGAGGGTGCATATACTCTGCTTCTGACAGAAATGTTCCACAGCGCTCAATCCATCTTCATGAGGAATGGATGCGTATAGTGAGCATACATCCAAAGATAACCACAAGTACCCAGATTCCCACCTATATTTCTGTAGAATGTCTAGTACCTGGGAAGAATCCCTAATGTAAGCCGGCAAGGAAGTCACCAGCAGTTGCAGATGAAGATCCACATATTGAGACAACCTGCTGGTGATGCCATCCATGGCAGCTACAATGGGTCTCCCTGGTGGGCAATCGGGGTCCTTGTGGATATTGAGTATATGGTAGAAGTACAGAGTCTTGAAGTAATTATTGATAAAAATGTTTTTATTATCAATCAATACAACATCTGGACCCAGAACCCATTTGCTCAACATCTCTATTTGTCTACATCTCATGTCTATTATGGACGATACATTGATGATGTGCTCATCATCTGGGTTGGTTCCCTAGATACGATACAGTAGTTTTGTATCCTACTGTAATACCAATCCATTTGGTATTAAGTTCACATATGTTGTAGATAAGCATTCTTTGGTTTTTCTGGATATAGAGCTATCCTGGAAACAGGATGGCAGGATAGTTTACAGAACACATTTTAAGGAGACGACCGGCAATTCCTACCTGCATCAAAAGAGCGGTCATCTTCCCAAGTGGAAGGACAATATCCCCTATAGCCAGTTCTTTCGGTTGGGTAGGAATTGCACAGACACTATGGAGTACCTGTAGAAGTCCTAATGAAAAAACTTATGGAAAAAGGGTATCAAAGAGAGCATATCCAGAGGGCCAGGGATCAGTATAGCGGTGGCTGTGACAACACCAAATCCAATGTGTTCAGGGTCAGGGGCCCTCGTGATAGAATGTTTATCACTGGTTTCAATGACCAACACTGGACCATTAAGAAAGCCATCCAGAAACATTGGCCTATTTTGGAACAGGATTCTGCCCTTAGCCGAGTACTCCCAAAGAGGCCTAAGGTCGTCATTAGACGAACCAATAATGTGAAGAGCATGGTTGCACCCAGTAGAGTGAAGGTTAAACAACGACAGATTAAAGAAATTCCCATTATCCTGAACATGTCAGGATCTTACAAATGAAAACTCAGTAGGCGTAAGGCCTGTTTGTTTATGGATCATGGGAAACAGATGTTTTTCTTAAGGATGGATGGTCTTTTTTAAAATCCAGCAGTTCATCTGTTGAAGTACTCAATTCGTAGTTTACGGTTTGCAGTGTCAATGTGGTTTGCTCTACGTGGGAAGGACAGTTCGGGCCATGCGTACCAGGTTCGGTGAACATTGTCGCTACATAGAACAGAAAAAGGGCAAACAGTGTTCCTCTGTATTTCAGTAAGACACATGGAGGTAGTACGGAAGGTCTGGAGGTGTTTGGCATTGAGGCCATACCCATGTCTCTCTCCCTGAAGGGGAGAGGTTCTCACGGTTATGTAGGCGAGGGACCCTCCGGATTTTTACACTTAATTCCATTTCCCAAGTGGGGCTAAATGAAGAGTAAGAGGTTAGTACCCTTTTTTGAAATTTACTGTGGTTCTATACACAGTATATAGAATTTAAAAAAATGTTTTATTTTTATTTTTTTATTTTTACCTTCACACGTAGAAGTATTACAAATCTTGAAACTAGGGGTCAGAATCCCTTTTATTCTCAGTTTTTTAAAAGGGTTTTAAAAAAGGGTTTTTTTAAATAGTTTTTAAATGCTTTTGAATGTGTTAACTCAATTCTAAATTTTTGTATTCTTGACTGCCAGCAAGGTTGCTTTTTACCCTCCCCATACCGTTCCTCTTGTGATAAAACCCTTCCTGGTATGGCCCTTTTAAGTAGAGGGGCGAAAGAGGGGTTACTGCTGATACAATGAGGTTGGGTATTAGGGTGTGAGTGATCTGAGGAAGGAGGCCATACCTCCGAAATGCATCGTCATAGCAACGAAATGGGCATGTATTATCGTTCCATCCTTCTCTCCCCTACCACCTACAGTCTTCCGGCAGGACCGTGGCGCCCATGCGCAGTGGTGACCGTGTCAATTGGTGCGAGCGCACGCGCACTAGGCTAAGAATGCCGGAGCCTCGGCTAGGAGGACTTGGATCCCACCATTGGGTACACTAGGAGCAGCGATCGAGCTCCGTACTACTTGAAGGGGCCATCCAGGGGAGGAGAGGGGAACCGGTCACTGTACATGCCCTGTACCATCTAGAAACATGTGAGTGCATCAATTATACGTTTTCTCTATTGTCGTCATTAAAACTTTATTATGAGAGGGCGGGTGTGTGCTTGGGTCTCCTTTTGACTTTCTGTATATTGGTGACTATCCTTGCCTACTTTTCTTCTCTACAGCATATTTACTAGAGAAAATGGTAAAATATTACCTGTGGGTATCATTGTCTCATCTACAGGAAGGTAGTGCTCCGCATCAATGGAAATTTCATGGTCATATATATTTTCTGAACCCTTAAAAATGCAGCAGGTAAGGATTAAAAGGTAGCAGTGAAGTTACACACGCAAATATGTGAAATAAGTTATACTGTAGGTTAGTCATTTTCTCATTATTTCAGCTATCAAATTTTAATAAACCCATATATATCATACAAAGAGAAGAAAATATACAATATTTACCTAAATAATATGGGTGTAAATTCTGTATACATTGTCTTACACACAGTTATCTTTAACAGTATATACTGTATCTTATAACCATAGTTCTAGTAAAATTATAATGGTTTTGTATTGCAGGTGTAGGGACCATGGTCTATGTGCAGTAAGAGATATAGCTTTAATTTATATAGTTTTGGTATTAAAATAATTTAACCACTTTAAAACCCCTATTGGAGTAAAAAAAAATAGACAGGAGGTCCTGCAGGAGTCCAAGCAGGTGACATCACTTGTACCGCATATATACATTATTACCATGAAAAATAAACATGGGACCAATAGTGCTCTCTGTATAAAAGTTCACTACTACTATAAAAGGTCAGTAACCTACTGAGGAAGCCTGATTACATGCGTATAGGGGCAGAGCTACATCCATGACGTCACACCATGGCCACCTTTGGGTCATACGAGTCAATGGCGAGAGGTGAATGTTGCCATGTGAAGTACTAAAAGCAATGAGTGTTTCATAGCACTTTGTGTGCATTTTTATGTGAGGTATTTTCATTTATTAGCTTCATTAACCACTTAAGCCCCGGAAGATTTTACCCCCTTCCTGACCAGGGGGTTTTTTGCCATTTTTTACTGCGTGACTTTAACGGACAATTGCGCGGTCGTTCGACGCTGTACCTAAATGAATTTGACGTCCTTTTTTTCCCACAGAGCTTTCTTTTGGTGGTATTTGATCACCTGTGCGTAAATTTTGCAAAAATAACAATATTTTTCACATTTTTTTATATGAAATTCTACCCCCCAAAAAATGTAAAAATCAAAATTTTACATTTTTGGCCAATTTGTTTTCTGCTACATATGTTTGGTAAAAAAAAAATTGCAAAAAGCGTATTTTGATTGGTTTGCGCAAAAGTTATTGCTTTTACTAAGGGAAAGATTTCGGTCATTTTTGGTGTTTTTTTTTTAATGCGTAATGGCGGCGATCTGCGATTTTTTTTTGACTGACATTTTTGACACTTTTGGGGTTACCAGTGACATTACTGCAGTAATCAGTGCTATACATATGCACTGTTACTGCAAAATGACACTGGCAGGGAAGGGGTTAACTTTATTGGGGAGGGAGGGGTTAAGTGTGTCCTAGGGGCGTGCTTTTTACTGTGATTGGCTGTGGCTACTAGTGTAGGAACAGTGATCAACGGTCCTACATAGTAGAACCGTATGATCACTGTTTCTACACAGGGGAGAATGACAGGCGGCTTGTTTACATCAGCCGCCTGACTTTCTCCCTCTGCACCGACGATCGGCGAGTGACCGGCGGACATCGGGTCCGCCGGTCACACGCACTGACTTCCCTGTGAACGAGCCGCTGCGGGCGCGCGCCTCCGCGGGCGTGCGCTTGCCCGCTATTGGCTCACAAGGAAGTGACAGGCAAGTGAAGTAGATCTACATCACTTTGCCTGGCCGGGGCTGACCGCCGCAGTAAATAGTCGTGCAGCGGTCGGCAACCGGTTAAACTTTTAAATGGAGATTGCTATTGGTCTCATATTTATCTTGCATGGTAATAATGTATATATATGCTGTACAAGCGGTAGATGTGTGAAGTTGGTCCAGGAACAACTCGAAGCATAGTCCAGGAGGGGCAAAAAGAGCATTTGACCTTGAATAATCATTGTTCTAAAGGCAGAAGGCTTTTCATCTTAATGCATTCTATGCATTAAGATAAAAAACCTACTGTTTCCAGCAGCCCCCCCCCCCATACTTATCAGAGTCCCATTTCGACCTAGCAATGTTGCATTGACTGGGACAGCAAAGTCAGTGAGCCAGTGAGAAGAGAGGTGGCGGGGCAGAGCCGTGGCTCCATGTCTGAATGGACACACAGAGCAGCATCTTGGCTCATGTGCCCCCATAGCAAGCTGCTTGCTGTGGGGGCACTCGGCATGAGGGAGGGGCAAGGAGCGCCAGCAAGGGACTAAAGAAGAGGAGGATCTGGGCTGCTCTGTGCAAAACTACTGCACAAAGCAGGTAAGTATAACATGTTTGGTATTTTTAACCACTTCTGGACTGGAAGGATTTGCCCCCTTAATGACCAGGCCATATTTTGTGACTCGCCACTGCGTTATTTTAGAGAACAATTGCGCGGTCGTGCAACGCTGTACCTAAATAAAATTGATGTCCTTTTTTTTCCACAAATAGAGCTTTCTTTTGGTGGTATTTGATCACCTGTGCGATTTTTATTTTTTGCGCTATAAACAAAAAAAGAGCGACAATTCTGAAAAAAAAATATTTTTTCACATTCTGCTATATAACATTCCCCAAACAAAATGTAAAAATCTAAATTTTTTAACATTTTAGGCCAATTTGTTTTCTGCTACATATTTTTGGTAAAAAAAAAAAAAAATCGCAATAAGCGTGTTTACAACAGCTGACCGTTCTCTCTTAGCGGGAAATGATCGCGGGTGTCAGGCGGCAATTGGAGCTGCCTGCCCTTGCATCGGTTTCCCCGCTGACGAGCGGGGGCACGCGCGCTTGCCCCCTAACTGCCTGCGCGACCGACTTATACCTACGGTGGTTTGCACAGGAGCAGCTGCTTGCCGCAGTATAACTGCGGCGGGCGGTCATTACGTGCTTAAACAAAAAAAAAACAAAGACTTTAATATCCTATAATGGAGGTGAGCATTCACTTTTCACATAAGGTGCAGCATGCAGAGCACAGATGGCGTGTGATGAACAGGAAGATATCTGTTTTTTACACTTTGGTGGCTGCAAGCACAATTTACTGTCTGTTGATATTAGTGACATTGCACTAAATCATTATTTAATATTATCCTGATATAGGGGTGGAGTGAAATCACACAACGGTTTTTAGCTGCAACATGAATATTTGTATTGGGGATTTAGGGTTCACATATTTATTTTAATAGTGTTTGACTGAGCTGATTGCGTTTGGTTACACCATTGTAGTGGATGACTGCACCTGAGGTGGACGAACAGTTATAATCCATACAGGAGGAGATGAATATTCCAGAGGGAACTGTGAAATTACATAATGGGGTCTGAACTTTCTCCCCTCAGTAACTGCCTCAATGTGATCATCAAGGGAATTTCCAAAGAGAAGCTCATCCTGAAAATGACATGCACAAATGGCATCTTTCCTGCACCAGAGCAGTCACCAAAGCTTTAAGCCATAGGATTCTGTGGACATGCATGGAAAGTAAAGACATCTGGAGTTCTTGCAGATCAGTTTCTCTATGGGATCTGTACAAAATATTAAGAGTTGATGGCAAACGTTGTAACTATGAATATTAATCTGTATTGTCTACCTTTAGGAGACCCGAATGAGGTGACCTTCCTGGATGTTATTGTCAGGAGAGACGACAATGACATGCTTACCAGTCATCTCTATCAAAAACCTACGGCTGGCAATTCAATCTTGCACGCTACTAGCTTCCACCCTAAACCATTAGTGACCTCAATCCCATACAGTCAGACTAGAAGACACTCTTCCAATGAAGCATCTTTTCAACCAGAAGCAAAGACACTTCGGGATAGACTCCTTGATAGAGGGTACACGAAAACATGTCTTAGAAAATGTACAAATGTTATTTGAAACAACAAGGAATTATCTTTTTTACAAAAAAAAAAAAAGGACAAAGATGCCAACAGTGCCACTAGAATTATCATTACATATTCTCAGGAGAGCCACATCCGTAGGAGAATGAATTTAACCACTTCAACCCCAGAAGGTTTTACCCCCGTAATGACCAGGCCATTTTTTGCAATACAGCACTGCGTTACTTTAACTGACATGTGCGATGATGTACCCAAATAAAATCTATATCCTTTTTTCTCACAAATAGAGCATTCTTTTGGTGGTATTTGATCACCTCTGCAGATTTTATTTTTTGTGCTATAAACAAAAAAGGAGCGACAATTTTGCTATAAAACACATCCAATTAAAAAAAATGTAAAAAATCAAATTTCCTCATCAATTTAGGCCTATATGTATATTTTTGGGGGAAAAAAAATACTAATAAGCGTATATATTGATTGGTTTGCGCTAAAGTTATAGCGTCAACAAAAAATGGGATATTTTTTGGAATTTGTATTTATTTATTTTTTTTTACTAGTAATGACGACGATCAGGGACCTATAACGGAACTACAACATTGCGGCAGACAAATCGGACACCTCACTGACACTTTTGACACTTTTTTGGGGACTAGTGACACCACTACAGTGATCAGTGCTAAAAAAAAATGCACTGTTATTGTGCTAATGACACTGGAAGGGAAGGGTACAAATAGAAAAAACTTTTTGGGACTTTATATGAGGCATAGCCACCTTCGGGCTAAATGCCTCCATCCCTGGATCATAAAGAAGCATTGGGGAAGGGGGGAAAAATTAAAAGGGGGGTATACTAGGCAATAGATATAAATTGTAACATATGGTCAACTCAATGAAGTGTGGACATTCCACAACATAATCATAATATAGTAACATAATAACAAAGAACTAGTTGCCTAACATCCCAGAAGGCTGGGAAACATGGGATAAATGAAGGGGGGAGCAGGTGGGACTTTAAATGAAGTGCATACAAAGGGTTGGGATGCAAAGGACTCATATAGGTATAAAGGTGGGTCCACAATAAAATAACGATAGGGATGTGTCCCAGAAAGGATGTCAACGGAGAGACCCGAGATGACAATCCCAGGGGGGTCTTCAGTTTTAGCCACAGCCGGTACAAATGAACAACCACTTTGTTCGCAAATGAGTTATATTTAATCGGCTGTGAACCACTCCAGAGAGCCGCCGAGAGATAACTCGGGAAAACTGTAGCCTGTTCAAATGAGAGCCAGGGAATACTCTCGGGATCTGCATTCCACTGTGCCATTTGTATGAGTTTGGCAGAGAGGTAATAGGACCATAGATCTGGGATACCCAGGCCACCCTGGGATTGGGGGGCAGGCATAAAGAATATGACTGTCATATCTGGATCTTTTACCGTTCCATATGAATCAAGAAATCTCCCGCTGAAAAGAGCTGATATGGGACCTAGCGACATTAACCGGAAGGGCCCTAAAGAAGAACAAGACCTTAGGTAAAATAATCATCTTTATGGCTGTAACTCTGCCCAGAAACGAGATGTGGTATGAAGACCACGTCTTTAACAACAGACCTAATTTTTTAAAAACTGGGGGGAAGTTAGAGATAAAAAGTGATTCATAATGAGGAGTAATCTGGACCCCTAAGTAACGAAATGATCTTGCACACCAGGTAAAAGAAAAGCTCTCACTAATAGAGGTCTGCATCCAATTAGGCATAAGAGAGCATTTGGAAAGGTTAACCCCTAGGCCCGACATGGATCGAAATCTCTCTAACTCAATCAGCAAATGGGGCAATGAAATATGAAGTTTGGACAAAAATAATAAGACATCATCCGCATACATACTCAATTTGAATTCTCCCCCCCCCCTGTGGTGCCCCGTAATAAGGACATTATTTCTAATGGCTGTAGCCTAGGGTTCAATTGCTAGAGCAAACAGAAGGGGGGAAAGTGGGCAACCCTGTCTCGTACCTCTTTGCAAATGAAAAAATTCAGAGTTACACCCAGGGAGGCGAACTCTTGTTTGTGGGGACTCATATAAAGCTTTGAAACCGTGTATGAACCCATCACCTAGCCCGTATTTAGGAAGAAGGTGTTCAAGATAGGGCCAGCTGACGCTATCAAAGGCCTTGTGAATATCTAAACTCACAAGGCATGTAGGGGATTTGCTGAGATTAGCATCATTAACTATATTAGCGACTAACCTAATATTGTCTGAAAGCTGTCTGCCTGGAATAAACCCAGTCTGATCAGGGTGGATCAATTTATGGATGATATTGGACAGTCTATTAGCCAATAGTCTGCCGAATAATTTAAGGTCGTTATTCATGACCGAGATGGGTCTATAATTTTGAGGGAGGGAATGATCCTTATCAGGTTTTGGAATGAGGGACATGTTGGCCAGGAGCATTTCTTCTGGAAAACTTCCTCCCTGAAGAACATGGTTAAATAATTTAGTAAGTCTAGGGGCAAGGATTGTGGCAAAGGATTTATAATAAGAAGAGGAAAAGCCGTCAGGGCCGGGGGCGGTGGAGGTTTTGAGTGCTTTAATCATATCTAAAACCTCGTCAACTGTACAAGGTGCTTCCAATACATCCCTTTGTGTACTTGACAAAGATGGAACAGATAAGTTATCTATCCAGGGGTGAAATTCGTTTACAGACAGCATAGAGGGCACTGAGAGAAGGTTCTTGTAAAAGTTTGTAAAAATTTCCAAGACTTCCTTGGGGTGCGAAACCATCCTCCCGTCAGACCTTCTAAGCTTGTATACATGAGTGGGTCTAGTTGTCTGAGTTAGTTTTTTTTGCAAACATAGTAGATGTAGAGTTGCTGTGGAGTGTAAATTTGGCTTTGGACCACCTAAGGGCCTTTTCCGTGTCGCTGGAAAGGATATCATCCATTGCCTTCCTTTTAATAAGGATCTGATCCATAAGTGTAGAGGAGGGGGAGAGACTATGTTTGTTATATAATTGATCTAATTCTTTCGTGAGGGATTTTATGTCTGACAGTCTAGACTTGTTCCTGGCTGAAGCCAGGGCAATCAAGTTTCCCCGGATGACCGCTTTGTGTGCTGTCCACACTACAGGAGTGGGAAATCCCATCCTCATTAATCTGGAAATAGTCCACCAGTGAAGATGAGATCTGGGCAAGCAACGCAGGATCATTCAGTAAAGAATCATTCAATCTCCAGTTATACGTTGTGCTACCAAGACCTACTCCCCCTGATTCAAACAGCACAATTTGGTGGTCAGACCAAGGGCAGACATGTATACGTGCAGCCGAAGAATTAGCCAACCAAACCGGGGTACAAAAAATATAGTCAAGCCTGGCTGAGCTATCATGAGGATGAGAATAAAAGGTGTAACCCTTTACTCCAACATTGTGAGCCCGCCAGGTGTCTATCAGTTGCTTATCACTTAAAGCACATGTCAGGCTTTTTGGGAAAGCCTTAGATGAGGCCGTAATGTTACTCCTATCCAATGAGGGATGAGCAGCAAGATTGAAGTCCCCTCCTACCACCATATGGGGGGATTCAAACCTGTCAAGAACTTCGAAAAAATGTCTAAAAAATTAGGCATGCATATCATTAGGTGCATATATAGAAGCTATGGTGATAGCCTTGCCAGCAATACTCCCCTTGATAATCAAAAATCTGCTCTCTGGGTCACAGTATGTGGAGGAAATATCGAAAATTATACTATTACGTATAAAGATGGCAACCCCTCTTGTCTTATTTTGGAATGATGAACATTTAAATTGCCTAAAGGATTTGTCGAAAATTTTTGGGTGTCTGTCTGTTGCAAAGTGCGTCTCCTGTAACAAAATTATGTCCGCACCTAACCTTTTATATTGTTTGAAGGCCTTATGCCTTTTATTGGGGGAATTGAACCCTTGAACATTATGTGACAAAATCTTAATCCCCATGATCTATATAAGAAGGACTACGTTCATTCTGAAACCTCTGCAGAGCAGACTTTTGATAAAAGGGAAAAATGACCAGAGCCGAGTGTAAATGATCAAACGTGTGAAACACCCAGGGAACCCAGGGAAGGGGCCCCAGACCAAATGGGGGCTGAATCCCTGACTCAGTGTAGTATGAACACTGCTCCAAGTTAAGGGTTAGAAAAGCATAGATCAACCAAAATACTTGCATGATATATATAAAGACCTGAGAAAATGACTTTCTATTTACATACGAATATATTCTGAAACAACAACTGACCAAATAAGTGATGATCAACCAAAAGTTTTGAACCTGAAAATACTTCTTGGGGATGGGCAGAAAAATAGAACCCATCCAAAAGAGCACATAGGGGACAAACCAACAGGAGAGGAGAGAGAAAGGTAAACAAGCAATATCAAGTAAATGCGTCAGGAAAGTTTAAACCATCAGGGTGTCTTTGCGGACATACCAGTGGGCACAGTCACTCCAGCACAGCCGCCCCATGGTGAGGGGGCGACCACACTAGGGCAAGGGAAAGTATTTCTCCACCGTGGATATCCTCAGAAACCGCCATCTCTAAAAGGATTCCGCCATCTCCGCTGATCTCTTCTGGTTGCTGGAGTGGACCAGGATGGTGAAGACCTGGGGGTATTCTGTGGGCGAGCTTCAGGAGCAGCTTCCAGGAGGCCTAGCTTAACTAGGAGTTCTTTTCCTTCAGCCAGGTTATAGACCACATAAACTGTGCCATTGTGAGGGACTGACAGCTTGAAGGGAAAGCCCCATCTGTATCTGATTCAGGCTGCCTGCAGCACAGAGGTGACCTCTTTTATTTTGCGCCGCCTTTCAAGTGTGGCCTGCGATATATCTGGATAGATCTGTATGCGCGTGCCCTCCATTAAAATGTTGGGAGTGTTTCTGGAGGCTCGCAAAATATCCTCCTTGATCAGGAAGTCTTTGAGACACAAAATGATGTCTCTTGGAGGCTTGTCAGGAGGAGGTTTGGGGCGCAGAGCTCTGTGAATCCTGTCACAGGTGAAATCAGATTCCTGTTTGTCAGGCAGCAGGTCTGTGAAGAGCTTGGAAACTGCAGGGATCAAATCTGTGACCGTTTCAGGAATGCCTCTAAGACGCAGGTTATTCCTGCGATTCCTATTGTCCAAATCCTCCACCTGCATTTGCAACAAGCCATAGTTATCAGAAAGCAGCTCAAAGTCCTTTCTAAGGTCGTTATGGGCGATAGAAAGTTCGTCGTGCTTGGTCTCTAATAAGTCTGTGCGGCCTCCCAAAGCAGCTATCTCTTGTGTTAATGTATTAGTAGATTTGTGAATTTCAGTTTGAAATTTGTCTGCCAGCTTTTCATAGGTAGCAGCAAACCCTGCATCCAAATCCGCCTTTGTAACCACACATGAGTACCCACGAGTCCCTGGTTGAGAGCTGGGAGGAGAAGGTGGTTGTGCTGGCTCTGCCTGAGGCGATGGGAGGGCCTGGGCGCCATCTTGAGGCATCCTGGTGATTTCCTTCGTGCGGAGCAAATAGGTCGTCAGGGAGTGCTTTGGCGGACCCCCCCCCGATTCTTTTTCTTGGCTGACGGCATGCACCAGGTATTCCCCCGGGGGTGCTGGAAGTTGTGGGTGAATATGAGCTAAATTGGCCCCGGGGATCCCGCTGTTCTCTCTCCTCTCCGACGGAGCTGCGCACTTAGCACCTGTCCAGCTTTGCGCCGCGCATGCGCCCCTAGTGGGTTAGTTTCTAACTGTGGGGGGGTTGCTCTGACTGGGGGAAGACAGAAATCTCCATCTTCTACCCTGTCAACACAGCGATCTGCCTTGTTTACATAGGCAGACTGCTGTTGTGTCTCTCTCGGGAACGATTGCGAGTGGCCAGTGTACATCGGTCCGATTGCCCCCCCCCCCCCCACTCTGTCCAATCAGCACATAATCATGCCTCCGGCGATGCGCACTCTAGTGGCTATTGCACGAAATGATGCACATGTACGTGATATTGCGCAATAGAGCCGACCTGCCACAGTACATGTACGCTAGGCAGGCGGCAAGTGGTTAAAGGGGAAAAGCGAAGGAACCCATATACATTTAAAAGGCACATACGTAGATGGGGCATGCCCTTACTGTAGATACATGTGCAAAGACTCTTTTGTTAAACTACTCAATGGGAAAATACTTAGGGCACAACATTATGCAAATTGTAAAACCTTTGGAGTGGTTTATTTAACCACTCCAATACAGGGCACTTTTCCCCCTTCCCGCCCAGGCCAATTTATAGCTTTTAGCGCTGTTGCATTTTGAATGACAATTGCACGATCATGCAACACTGTACCTGAACCAAATTTATGTAATTTTTTCCCACAACTAGAGCTTATTGGTGGTATTTGATCACGCAAGGTTTTTTCTTTTTTGCTAAACAAATAAAAAAAGACCGAAAAGTTTGAAAAAAAAAAAAGTTTTTTTCGTTTATGTTATAATATTTTGTAAAAAATTTTCCTGCACTGATGAGCACTGATGAGGCCGCACTGATAAGGAGGCACTGATGGGGTGGCACTAATAGGCGGCACTGATATGCAGCACTGATGGGCACTGATATGTGGCACTGATGGGCACCGATAGGCAGCATTGATGGGCACTGACAGGTGGCACTGATGGGCACTGATAGGTGGCACTGATGGGCACTACTGATCGGCACTGATAGGTGGCGCTGGTGGGCAATAATGGGCACTGGTGGGCGGCACTGATAGATGGCAATGATGGGCACTGGTGGCAGCACTGATGGGGAAGGAACTGGCGGGCAGCACTGATGGGGAGTGCACTGGCGGGCTCCCTGAGCCCTGATTGCCATCCCTGGTGGCCATGGTGGGCATCCCTGGGGTCATGGGTGGGCATCCCTGGGGTCATGGGTGGGCATCTCCGGTGGCTCTAGTGGCACCCCCCCTCCAAGGGTCTGCACTGGTAATCAATGCTCTGATTACCAGTGCAGACCCCCCCCCGTCAGGAGAGCCGCAGATCGGCTCTCCTCTACTCGTGCCTGTCAGGCACAAACTGAGGAAAGCCGATCAACGGCACTTCCTATTTACTATGTGATTGGAAACAGCTGGTCACATGGTAAACAGCCTACGTCAGTAGGCTCTTTACCGATATCGGAGATGCGGTGTGTCAGAGTGACACACCGCAGCACCGATCGCCACTCTGCGCGCCCCAAGGCACGGCGGGTCAGAATAATGCAACTACCTTCCCGCCGTCAATTCCCTATAGGACGGGCGGGAAATGGTTAATGTTATGTGATTGGGGCTCATTCTATATGATCTGATTTTATGGTCCAGAAATATTTAGACAGAATAAGGGTGAATAAAGTGCCTGGACCAGATGGCATCCACCCAGGCATCCTAAAATAATTGAGCACTGTAATTTCAAAGCCTTTGTTTCTAATTTTTAGGGACTCGTTAAGGACTGGACTACAACCACTGGATTGGCGTAGGACCAACGTGGTGCCTATATTTAAAAAGGGATCAAAGTATTTGCCAAATAACTATAGACCTGTTAATTTAACTTCTATAGTCGGAAGATACTGGAGAGTTTAATAAAAGACCACATAAATGAGTTCTTGCTGGAAAAAAATATTTTAAGCAACAGACAACATGGATTTATGAAAGACAGAAGTTGTCAAACAAACCTGATTTCTTTTTAGGAGGAGGTAAGTAAAACCCTTGGACAGAGGGGTGGCTGTGGACGTAGTATACTTGGATTTTGCAAAAGCGTTTGACACAGTTCCCCGCACACGGCCAATATGTAAGGTAAAGTCTACAGGCTTGGAAAGATCAGTTTGTAAATAGATAGAAAATTGGCTAAAAGATAGAATTCAGAGAGTAGTGGTAATGATTCCTACTCTGAATGGTCTAAGGCAGTCAAGTCCAAAGTCCGGCCCGCGGGCCAGTTGCGGCCCATCCTTTACTTTCATACGGCCCCCAGAGACACCGCTGATCAATGTCTCTCTCTGAGACATTGCACATCCCCGCCCCGATGCGATGGCTCGGAGGCGGGGCCTCTGGCCTCCCTAGGCAGCTCGGCTTCTCCTGAGTCCCGCCGAGTCCTGCTCCGCCCCCCGCTCTGCTCTATGTACTTGGCGCCGCCCACGACTGCGCGGGAGTGCAGAAGGAATTTGAAATCTGCATTCCTTCTCTCCTTCACCGCACAGTAACACAGCCACCTGTAGAAGCTGTGTGGAGCTGACCGAGGAGGTGTCATTTCTTCTACTGCCTAAGTAAGTGTGATTTTATCCATAAAGCACTGATGCATGTGCATGTGTATAAATATATCTATCTATCTATGTATTTATATTATATATATATATATATATATATATATATATATATATATATATATATATATATATATGTATATACCGTATTTTTCCGCATATAACACGCACTTATTCCTCCTAAAAATGGAGGAAAAAGTAACAGTGCGTGTTGTACGTAGATGTAAAAAAAAAAAAGTCCAGGAAGCAGCGCCGAGAGGTAGAAGGGGGCAGGTGGCGCCGAGGAGAGGGGACGCGCTGTCATCGGAAGTCCCGCCTCCTATGCCGACGTCTTTCATAAGCGCCGAGACTTCCAATGACAGCGCGTCCTTCCTTCTCCTCTGCCCCGCCCGCCCCCTTCTACCTCTCAGGGCTGCTTCCTGGACTTTTTAAAAAGTGATTCAAATAGTGTCAATGGCGCTGGCGAGGCTGCAATTATGGGCACTGCGCTGTCGAGGCTGCATGTATGGGCACTGCGCTAATGAGGCTGCAATTATGGGCACTGCGCTGGCAAGGCCGCATATATGGGCACTGAGCTGGCGAGGCTGCATTTAAGGACACTGCCCTGGCGAGGCTGCATTTAAGGACGCTGCCCTGGCGAGGCTGCATTCGTGGGCACTGCGCTGATGATTGTATTTAATGTCAGGCAAAATGGTCGGCCCTCACGCATGTTCACTTCATCAAGTCTGGCCCTCTGGTCTAAGGTTATCAGTGGTGTATCCCAAGGTTCAGTGTTGGGACCCTTACTTTTTAACATCTTTATAAATTATATAGGGTCTGGGATTAAAAGTACCATTTCAGTCTTTGCAGATGACACCAAGCTTTGAAGTGGAATAACTTCTTTACAGGATGTCTCCAACTTACAAGCTGACCTCAATGCACTAATTCATTGGGCAACTATGTGGCAAATGAGGTTTACTGTTGATAAATGTTAAGGTTTGCACTTGGGGGCTAAGAATATGCATGCAGCATATATACTAGAGAGAGTAGAACTGGGGGAATCCAATATGGAGAAGGATCTGGGTGTTCTGGTAGATCCTAAGCTTAATAATAGCATGCAATCCCAAGCTGTGGTTTCCAAACAAGCAAAGTCCTTTCTTGTATTAACAGAGCCATGGACTCCAGAGAGAGAGAGATATAATTTTGCCCCTGTACAAATCATTAGTAAGACCTCATCTCGAATATGCAGTTCAGTTTTGGACACCAGTTCTTAAAATGGATATCGGGGAACTGGAGAAAGTGCAGAGAAGGGCAACCAAACTGATAAAAGGAATGGAAGAGCTCAGTTATGAGAAAAGATTAGGAACAGAATTAATTCTCTCTCTTGAGAAGAGGAGATAAAGGGGGGGATATGATCAACATGTATAAATACATAAGGGGTCCATATAGTGAACTTGGTGTTAAGCTATTCACTTTAAGGTCAACACAGAGGACAAGGGGGCACTCTTTACGCCTAGAGGAAAACAGATTTTGTCTCCAAATACGTAAAGTTTTCTTCACTGTAAGAGCTGTGAAAATGTGGAATAGACTTCCGTCAGAGGTGGTTCTGGCTAACTCACTAGATTGTTTTAAAAAAGGCCTGGATTCTTTCCTGGGTGTACATAATATAAATGGGTACTAATATTTATAGGTAAAGTTGATTTTTATAGGTAAAAATATCCGATTGCCTCTCGGGGGATCAGGAAGGAATGTTTTTCCCCTGCTGTAGCAAATTGGATCATGCTTTGCTGGGGTTTTTTGCCTTTCTCTGGATCAACTGCGGGTATAGGATTGTGTATATGGGATTGTATGTTTGGGTTTTTTTTACTGTTTTTTTTTTTTTTTTTGGTTGAGCCAGATGGATTTGTGTCTTTTTTTTTTTTTTTTTTAAATAATCTTTATTTATCAAATTCAAATTCAGATACAAAAAACATAGAATAACAAAGTAGTACAGAAGTGCATTTAGAAAAAGAAACACAGAGAAGGCACAATCGGCATTATGTTCAGTCCGGACATCATTAGTGAAACAGGAGTGTCCATGGGGGTCAGTCAATCAGGCATTGTGAAGGCGTGTGCCAATATCGGCCAAACAGTAAGTACATCCAATGACCCCCAGGATGCGCCGCGTCTGTCAGTGCCGCCCAAAAAAAGGGGGAACTCCGCAAAGGAGCCCGGAGAGCCCGACAGACACCACACATAGTGCTAACATCAGTGCACATTAGTATCCATGTTACAGCATATACTTCAGCAGAATCAGCCACTGGCCTCAGGGAAGAGACGTTGAGAGAGAAAGAAAGGCAGGAGGTAGAAAAAGAAGGGAAGAGACAGTAAAAGGGAAGAGACAAACAGGGAGGGTAAAACAGGTAGGGAAAGGGAGGTCCGGACTGGGGACGCGGGCCCCCGGCAGGAGAAGGCCAGGCCGGAGCCCTAGAGCTCAGCCGCTAATAATAGGTGTGTGCACATCTGAGATCTCATCAGAGTAATACATCCACCCCATCCAGGTGTCCTTAATTGTGTCTTTTTTTTAACCTATGTATTTATGGGCAAAATCAAGATGGCATTTTGGAGAAGGGTTTACAGACATATTCACAGCATGAAAAAGAAAACATGCAATGTGGAATTGTCGCTTGGCCAGCATGTTACTGCTATCCATGGTGGCACATTTGCAAAAGTTCAGTTTTGGGTCCTAGACTGGATCTACCCCAGCCCCAAAAGTGGGGATTGGAAAAAGCTCCTTCTACAAAGGGAGCCGAGATGGATCCACCAACTAAAAACGACCACCTTCTCTGGCCTTAATGAGGCGGTACATTTTAATCCCTTCCTTGATGGTTTTACATCATGGAAAAATAACAACCTTCTTCCATACTACATCTGGCCCAACTACCCTCTTTCTCCATTTCAAAATTGTTAATATTTTGGAACTTTGTATATTATATATATATATATATTTTTTTTTTTTTTATTTGGTTGCTGTCATTGAATCCTATAGTGCCTGAAGTATTCCAAGACTGTGATGTGATTGGTCTATAGTTCATATTTTTGATGCAATAGGACTGTCATGCTGTGTTTATATCCCTGGGTGGAGGGTGGAGCCCAGTTGGGTGCAGTCGGTGACACCCGGCATGCGTGGACGCTTTCCTGTGATGCAGAGGTTTATCATTCTCTTGTCCCATCTCCATGGAATGGTGTTGGCCCCTTTGATTGCTGGCCTTGAATTGCTTTGCGATGCTTCCGCTTTGCCTTGGTGATTAGCTAAGCATAGCGTGTTGGCAGGCCTCCAGGGCATTACAGGCACCCTGCAAATGATGTCTCTACGTGGTAGTGGGCAGGGCGGCGCCGCTGCAACCTGGGAGACTGGATGCCAGCTCTGGTAAAATATGGAGTGTAAGATACAAGTTGGATGCCATACAAATGTGTCTGTGGGTGAAAACAACCATCATAATCCTCTATTTAAGGTACATTGCTGCAATGAGCATATATGCCATCCAACTGGGTGGATGCTGCAGGAATTATACATGATTTTAGACCAACAGCCACTCTAGGTAAACAGACTGGGACCAGATCATGCAATAGAACCTTGGTTGACCCCTCTCTCTTTGTTTGCAACTTTGTATTAATGAATCCTTCCTTTTCCTATACAGACTTTATGGTTTTTGACCAGCTATATATACTCCAATTATTTTACAGACTCTTTTACAAATAATATATTTGTATTTTTTACTAACAGTATAGCTGTTTTGCTTTACTACTGGTAAGGAGTAAATCTCTAACCACATCATTCAAGTCCTTTGAGACCAGTGTTATATAACTATGTCACTATTTTTAACTCTCCTCAATTATTTAGTATTTCATACCATACTCAAACTTTCTTTTTGAGCCTTCAAATGAACGCATTTGTGCCATGCATTCATTTATTTTCAAAACATTTTGTCTGTTTTTGGTAATAAGTCAAATTTTCCTAAATGGTCATTTATTTAATTTCATACACAGATACTTTTTGGTGTATCCATGAGATTTGGTTCCTTTTTTCATTTGTCTTAAACAACTTGTCAGCTTGATCTAACATGTCCACTGGAGGTATGTGGCCTGTAATCCACTATTTACAGTTGACCTTTTTACTATTGAACATGAGACATTTTCTAAATCATTATCTAATTTCTTCCATTTTGTGTTGGAACTAGGTGGTCTCAGTGCATACCTGGCTGGTCTTACCGGGCTGAAAAGCTTCCACCCACCCTACCTTCTATACACTTTGTTAGGGGTATGGTTCTTTGATGGGAATGATGGTGGTAGAACTTTTTTTTATGTTTTTATTCAATATGTCCTTTTATGTTGCAGTTTGGGAACACTTTGTAAGTACTGTATATAGATTTGCTCATTGTGATATATGATGCCAAGGTATATGTTCTAACGTGATTTTTACCACAGATCACACCTATATTACCTGTAGAGCTATCCCTGAAGAAGGAGCTATTTGACTCTGAAACGTGTTGGATATGCAATCTCTGCATGTATAAATAGGCATATATATAAAAAGTGAGTACACCCTCACATTTTTGTACATATTTTATTATATATTTTCATTTAACAACACTGAAGAAATTACACTTTGCTACAATGTAAACTAATGAGTGTACAGCTTGTTTAACCGTGTAAATTTGCTGCCCCCTCAAAATAACTCAACACACAGCCATTAATGTCTAAACTGCTGGCAACAAAACTGAGTACACCTCTAAGTGAAAATGTCCAAATTGGGCCCAATTAGCCATTTTTTCCTTCCCGTTGTCATGGGACTCATTAGCGTCACAAGGTCCCAGGAGTGAATAGGGAGCAGGTGTGTTAAATTTGGTGTTATCGCTCTCACTCTCTCATACTGGTCACTGGAAGTTTAACATGGCACCTTAATGGCAAAGCACTCTCTGTGGATCTGAAAAAAAGAATCTACAAAAAGATGGCCTAGGTTATAAGAAGATTGCCAAGACCCTAAAACTGAGCTGCAGCACGGTGGCCAAGACCATACAGCAGTTTAGCAGGACAGGTCTCAGAACAGGCCTCACCATGGCCGACCAAAGAAGTTGAGTGCATGTCCTCAGCGTCATATTCAGAGATTGTCTTTGGAAAATAGAGGTATGAGTGCTGCCAGCACTGCTGCAGAGGTAGAAGGGGTGGGGGGGGGGGGGTAAGCCTGTCAGTGCTCAGACCATATACCACACACTGCATCAAATTGGTCTGCATGGCTGTCGTCCCAGAAGGAAGCCTCTTCTAAAGATGATGTGCAAGAAACCCCGCAAACAGTTTGCTGAAGACAAGCAGACTAAGGACATGGATTACTGGAACCATGTCGTGTGGTCTAATGAGACCAAGATAAACTTATTTGGTTCAGATGGTGTCAAGCGTGTGTGGCGGCAACCAGGTGAGTAGTACAAAGACAAGTGTGTCTTGCCTACACTCAAGCATGGTGGTGGGAATGTCATAGTCTGGGGCTGCCGGAATTTGGGAGCTACAGTTCATTGAGGGAACCATGAATGTCAACATGTACTGTGACATACTGAAGCAGAGCATGATCCCTCATACAAGCTGTACACTCACTACTTTACATTATAGCAAAGGGTAATTTCTTCAGTGTTGTCACAGGAAAAGATATAATAAAATATTTACAAAAATTTAAGGGTGCACTCACATTTGTGAGATACTGTACATTTAGTAGAAAACTACAGTCGTTTTTAGTCAGTTTTGTTTTCAGTTTTAAGTTTATTAATTGATCTTTTATGTAACTTTTTTGTATTGTACTGCATAAAGTATTTTACAAATAAATCTCGAATAAACTACTTTGTTTTCCGAGCATACTAAGCTCTCAAACTGACAAAGTATCTCACTATATATACATACATACATACATACATACATACATACACACACACACACACAATATATATATATATATATATATATATATCTTTTTTTTTTTTAATTGTGTAAAACCTACAAGGACTTAAAGACAACAAATTACCTTTTGAGTCTTTAAAGTTCCACCCTATGGGGAAACCTTTTGGTGCAAATGCAATATAGGGATGTGGACATTATAGCAGAACCACTTCAAATGTATGCTACCTTTAGCAGTAAGTTCATCATTAAGTGCCGGTTTACATTGGTGCGATGCGGGAACCTTGCGAATCCACTGCACCCGCATTGAAGGTAGTTAACACTGCCATATGTGAACTGCTGGGAGTGTCAAAACAAAGTTAACGAAACCCCCAGATTAGTTTGCATATTGCAGTGATATACAGATACAGATATACAGATCTCAATTTTGATTTCATGTCTAACAGATCCAGCAGCACTCTTGGATATTCGGGACATTTTTTTAATAATCATTTTTAATGATTTATAGCACTCATTTCTCACTTGGGTGTAATTTTATTTGATTGGATTTCTTTTTTATTTATTTGATGTAATTTTATCACAGCGTTGTTTTGAGAAAGGATACACTGGAACTTTCATTTGGAAATTCAAGTAGGCATAGTTTGGGCAACTGCTAAGGTGACATTGGCCGTAGACATGTGCGGTTTGTTTTGTTCTGAATTTGCTTTGCTAAAGTATTCGGCCCTTTTGAACTTTTCAACCTTTTGCCACATTTCAGGCTTCAAACATAAAGATATAAAACTGTAATTTTTTGTGAAGAATCAACAACAAGCGGGACACAATCATGAAGTGGAACGAAATTTATTGGATATTTCAAACTTTTTTAACAAATAAAAAACTGAAAAAAATGGGCGTGCAAAATTATTCAGCCCCCTTAAGTGAATACTTTGTAGCGCCACCTTTTGCTGCGATTACAGCTGTAAGTCGCTTGGGGTATGTCTCTATCAGTTTTGCACATCGAGAGACTGAAATTTTTGCCCATTCCTCCTTGCAAAACAGCTCGAGCTCAGTGAGGTTGGATGGAGAGCGTTTGTGAAGAGCAGTTTTCAGTTCTTTCCACAGATTCTCGATTGGATTCAGGTCTGGACTTTGACTTGGCCATTCTAACACCTGGATATGTTTATTTGTGAACCATTCCATTGTAGATTTTGCTTTATGTTTTGGATCATTGTCTTGTTGGAAGACAAATCTCCGTCCCAGTCTAAGGTCTTTTGCAGACTCCATCAGGTTTGCTTCCAGAATGGTCCTGTATTTGGCTCCATCCATCTTCTCATCAATTTTAACCATCTTCCCTGTCCTTGCTGAAGAAAAGCAGGCCCAAACCATGATGCTGCCACCACCATGTTTGACAGTGGGGATGGTGTGTTCAGGGTGATGAGCTGTATTGCTTTTACGCCAAACATAATGTTTTGCATTGTTGCCAAAAAAATTGATTTTTGTAAAATCTTACCGTAAAATCCTTTTCTCTTAAGCTCATTGACAGACGTAGTCCTCCTTGATTAATATCAACTCGGGTTATACTGCCCTCTACAGGAGTAGGACTAGACAGGAAAGAAAACGTTCTGGCCACACCCTAGGGGCAGTCCCAAAGGGTATATCCTCTCACTTCCTGCTACAGCAAATCAGTTATGTCACAAAGCAGTGTTTAGAGAATTTAACCCAACCCAACTCTAACACAGAGGGGCGGGTACTACGTCTGTCAATGAGCTTAAGAGAAAAGGATTTTACGGTAAGATTTTACAAAAATCCATTTTTCTCTGTCGCTCATTGACAGACGTAGTCCTCCTTGATTAATATCAACTCGGGACGTCCCAAAGCAGTGCCACAAATGAGGGGTGGGAAAATGGAAATCAAAATCCAATCTAGAAGGCCCAACCGGTGCCAACTAGAAGTTTTAAAGGCTCATGAATCACACGATGAGACTCAACTGAAATTCCAACGGAAAAAAACCCTCGAGGTAGACCACCAGTCTCCTCAAATTGCGGCCTGCAAAACCTTGCGGCCAAATGAGGCATCCGCCGATGCCATCACATCAACTTTATAATATTTTGTAAAGGTATGAACCGACGACCAGGTAGCCGCCTTGCACACCTGGACCACTGACGCCTGATGGCGGTAGGCCCAGGAAGTACTGAACGCTCGAGTGGAGTGCGCCTTAACAGGGAACGGAGGATTCCGACCCTTAATAGAATAAGCCTGTACCACCGTCTGTCTAATCCATTTGGAGATAGTCGCGGCAGATGCAGGCAACCCCTTTCTGGGGCCATCCGTGATCACAAAAAGTGAATCCGTCTTAAGGAACGATTCCGTAGTCTTCAGGTATACCCTGATTGCCCGAACCACATCCAAGGAATGCAACGCATATTCCTGAGGATGATTGGGCTTAGGACACAAGGAAGGTAGCACAATATCTTCATTCAGATGAAAATCTGAAACCACCTTAGGAAGAAAGGATGGCTTCGGATGAAGAACTTACCTTATCCCTATGAACCACTAGATATGGGGAATGGCATGATAATGCAGCCAGTTCTGACACCCTGCGTGCAGAAGTGATAGCCACCAAGAAGGCCACCTTCTGGGATAATGTAAGCAAGGGAATCTCCCTGATATTTTCAAAGGGAGGTTTCTGAAGAACCGACAAACACCAAATTAAGATCCCAGGGCGGTAAGGGCGCGCGCACTGGCGGAGCCAAGTGCCGCACCCCCTGGACACCAAGGAATGAGTAGCCCAAGGCTTCTGAAAGAAGATTGCTAATGCTGAAACCTGACCCTTGATAGTGCTCAAGGATAGTTTCTGCTCAACCCCCTTTTGCAGAAAAGCCAAGATTCGGGTCACCGAATAGGTACATGGGGGAAATTCCAAAGATTCACACCACGCAATATAAGTCTTCCATTTGCGATAATAGACTTTGCTGGAAGTCGCTTTCCTTGCTTTAATTCGAGTAGGAATAACCGAAGCTGACAACCCTCTGTCCTTCAGTACCTGGGTCTCAATAGCCAGGCCATTAAAACCAGCGACTGTAAAGCACGATGGAAGATCGGTCCTTGAGACCGCAGATCCTCCCTGAGAGGAAGTCTCCAAGGAGTGTCCGCGACTAGCCTGTCCAAGTCGGCGTACCCGGCTTGACGAGGCCAGCTCGGAATTTCCAGGATAACTGGAGTTCCCTCCACCTCTATCCTGCGGAGAAATCTCAGCAGCAATTTGAGAGGGGGGGGGGAGACATATAGTAGCTGATACTGCCTTTACAGGCCGTTCAGCGCGTCTGCTGCGTCCGCTAGAGGATCGCGGGTGCGAGCCCTGTTGAACCAACCTACCAACAGATCCATATCCGGGGTGCCCCAATGAAGGGACAGCTGGTGAAATACCTCTGGACGAAGAGACTATTCCTCTTGATCCAGAATCTGACGGCTGAAATAATCTGCCTGTCCACCCCCGTGATAAATATCGCGGAGAGAACTGGAACAACTGTTCCCCCAATAAGAATGTTGACCACTTCTATGGCCGCCAGGGCACTCTTGGTGCCCCTTGGCGATCGACCTAAGTCATGACCGTGGCATAGTCCGATTGGATCCGAACCGGGCTGCCCTGGAGCTGCTCGGTCCAGTAAATCAGACAAAGTCTGATCGCTCTCAGTTCCAACACATTTATCGGTAACCTGGAATTTATCAGAAGAAATTACTTCCCCTGGCTGAGCATCGGAGACCAAAGCCACCAGACCAGAGCCTCCCTGGTCCGCTCACTCAATCGGATCCGATTGTCCAGGGAATCGGGATTCCGATTCCATATGAGAAGAATCTCCTCTTTGGAGAATTTGGGTATGAGGCTGGGCAAACGGTACTGCCTCCAAGTAGGCGACCATCAATCCCAGCCAGTTGACGGACAGCAACATCCGAATCATTGACTGAATCTTCTGGAGTTTCTCCGCATGGAGAAACACTCTTGCCAAGGATGTATCCAAAATTAGGCCCAGATAGTTCAGTCTCCTGGTGGGAACCAGGGATGATCTTTGGGAAAAGCAACGAAAATGCTGATGTCCTGCGAAGATGGGGATATAAGGATAGGCATCCTAAATGTCTATGGACGCCAGGAAATCCCCCTGATGCAGGGAGGCCACCACTGTATGGATGGACTCCATCTCTTCCAAGACCAGAATTGGACGCACCTAGCCCTTTTTCCTGGGCATTGTGAACAAGTTCGACTAGAACTCCTCCAAGGAATGGGAACTACCACTGCTTGTTGTATAAAGCTGTCCCCCGCAAAGCTTTTAAGCGACCCCGGGGATGTTGACTATTGGAAGGGAAGAATCGCACCGGTGGAAGTGATCGAAACTCAATCTTGTATCCCGACCATATGACCTTGCGAATCCCTTTATCTGGGATTCTGGAAAGCCCTGGATCCGGAAACCGGTGAAGACGTCCCCCCACCCTAGAGATGGGTGGGGCCCATTCTGTCAATCCAACGGGATAACAGTGGCTTTATTTAGTCTGGAAATCGGTGAGTCCACTATTGGTGGTACCGTCCATCTTTGTAATGAGGGATTCCTCAAAATGATAGCGCCTAGCCATGCGTTTGGAAATAGCAGGGCTCATTTACGGACGACCCTATTTGGGCAAGGGAAACCCTTCACCATTTTGGTAGGCTTGCTGGTACCAAAAAAGGAATATGAGTCTCAGCTACCTCTGCCTGTGTAACCTCAAGATTTAAGGTTTCCCGGACAGACACAACTAGTGCTTCCACCAACGCTTCTTGTGCTATGGCGGAGGCAGAAGCGTCCTCCTTACTGTCTGAGGAGACCGTACTTGAGACAACAACCCCAGAAAAGGGACTGCAATGACCAGCTCAGAATCCGTATCTGAGTATCAGATGACATAGGGGTAGGCGGGGGTCGCTCTTCTTGACCCCCGTCCCTGACAGGCTACCTCCACCCGGGATACCAAAGACTCCAAAACTGCTGATAATGCATCATCACAAGTGGGGTACTGGAGGGTCCTGCGGCCACCCTGAGGGGATCAGGTGGGGATACATGTGTGGCAGGGTTCATGTAACAAGACACTTGCCAGCAAACACAAAAAAATTAATTGCAAGAAAAAAACATTTTTTTTCTTTTTTAACTTAGTCCCCCAGCGCAGTAGCGCCCCTCAGTCTACCTGCTTGGACCCCTCAGAAAGAGAGAGAGACCCCCAGGCTCACCTGCTGCACAGAAGTTTCTTATCAACCTGCTTCCAGCACTGTCTGTTACAGACAGGAAGTCTTTGGCTTGCTTTCCCTGGGCCAAGGAGGCAGCTCCGCCCCTTTACACGCCTTCCGGCGCCTCCCAATTACTCCACGAGGTGTTTGGTCACCTCAAACATGGCCGCCCCCATGCTGGAGACACGAGGCTACGCCAATATGGCGGCCTTGTGCGATCTGCAGGAAAATGGCGGCGGCCTGTGTAGGATAGCGGCGACTTGCAAGTTATCAGCGGCCTGCGGGATGTGTGCATTCGGCCTGTGCGGCCTGCGGGAGGTGTCCTCGGCCTGCGGGAGGTGTCCTCGGCCTGCGGGAGGCTGTGCGGCCTGTGGAAGTGACCGGCTTTCTGGAGGGATGGCGATCTGTGGCTGCAGTAACTCAGGCATAGGCATCGGCCTGTTTACACACTAGACAGGTAGGATACCTCTATACCTCAATAGTAATGCCTTTTAGTAGTCTGCCACTGACTTCAGTCACCCTTACAGTCATATAGTGACTTTAGATAGTCAGCTCCCAAACCAAGCCTCCTGGTTTCTATTCACAAAAATCACACTCAAATTGGGGGATCTGTGACCTGTTCTAGGATAGAGGGGAGACCCAGAACTGAGTGTCCGACCATCCCAGAGAGGGGCCCGCGTCCACCAACAAACCCGACAGGGGGAGAGGGGGAACATTCTACTCACCATACCGGAACCAGGTGGGCGCCAACTCCTGACAGAACCCCTCTCCACCGGGGTGGGGGGGCTGTCGACCAATACGGACGCCATGACTCTGTTGGTCATTGGCGTCCAGGCGAGATGTTTAACTCGCAGGGTCAGTCCCCGTCCAGTGGGACTATGTCGCGGCCGACCCAGCGCGGAGCTATGGCCTGCCCCAGTTTCAGCGTACTTGCTTGAAGATCTCACAGGAACATTGGAGAAAAAAAAAAAGCTGTCTAAAAAAAGTATTTCTAAAAAAATCCTGCCAGGACCGAAGATCCTAGCAAGGAATCTAGGTCCTTACTCCTAACTAGACAGAAAAAAACTGATTTGCTGTAGCAGGAAGTGAGAGGATATACCCTCTGGGACTGCCCCTAGGGTGTGGCCAGAACGTGTTCTTTCCTGTCTAGTCCTACTCCTGTAGAGGGCAGTATAACCCGAGTTGATATTAATCAAGGAGGACTACGTCTGTCAATGAGCGACAGAGAAAGTTTGATTTTGGTTTCATCTGACCAGAGCACCTTCTTCCACGTTTGGTGTGTCTCCCAGGTGGCTTATGGCAAACTTTAAATGACACTTTTTATGGATATCTTTAAGAAATGGCTTTATTCTTGCCACTCTTCCATAAAGGCCAGATTTGTGCAGTATATGACTGATTGTTGTCCTATGGACAGAGTCTCCCACCTCAGCTGTAGATCTCTGCAGTTCATCCAGAGTGATCATGGGCCTCTTGGCTGCATCTCTGATCAATCTTCTTGTATCAGCTGAAAGTTTAGAGGGACGGCCAGGTCTTCATAGATTTGCAGTGGTCTGATACTACTTCCATTTCAATATTATCGCTTGCACAGTGCTCCTTGGGATGTTTAAAGCTTGGGAAATCTTTTTGTATCCAAATCCGGCTTTAAACTTCTCTACAACAGTATCTCGGACCTGCCTGGTGTGTTCCTTGTTCTTCATGATGCTCTCTGCGCTTTAAACGGACCTCTGAGCCTATCACAGTACAGGTGCATTTATACGGAGACCTGATTACACACAGGTGGATTCTATTTATCATCATTAGTCATTTAGATCAACATTGGATCATTCAGAGATCCTCACTGAACTTCTGGAGAGAGTTTGCTGCACTGAAAATAAAGGGGCTGAATAATTTTGCACGCCCAATTTTTCAGTTTTTTATTTGTTAACAAAGTTTGAAATATCCAATAAATTTTCGTTCCACTTCATGATTGTGTCCCACTTGTTGTTGGTTCTTCACAAAAAATTACAGTTTTATATCTTTATGTTTGAAGCCTGAAATGTGGCAAAAGGTCGCAAAGTTCAAGGGGGCCGAATACTTTCGCAAGGCACTGTATGTATGATAATATAGAAAAGAAATATAAGAAAATAGAAAATAAAGGAATAAAATAAAATAGAAGCAAGGAAATAGAAACGAGTAGAACATAAAAGAATAGAAGAGAAAATAAGGGAATAGAGAAGAAAAAATAGAATAAAACAGAAAAGAATAGAAAATATTAGAATATAATATGGAAATGAATGTCCGGTAGCTCAGGACTTCTGGGTTGTTGCCGTACGCTGTGTCACGGAGATGACCTCTGTGCCAGTGCCCACAGTGACAACTTGTCTACTTGGCCTAGTGGGGGGCCTGACGCCAACCAGGGCTCAGCGCACCTTGCTAAGCCGGCTTCTGTTCTATGCTCGCAAAGGCGCTGATCCTCTATTGGAAAAAAGCCAATGACACCCTCCCTATTGGAAAGGACTCATGAATAAAGTGTCTCCATTCTATAAAGCTACAAATTTGAGCAGGGGCTGCCCAAAGAAGTTTGATAAGGTTTGGAAAATCTGGATGGAGAGCCCTGCCTGTCGCATAGGGTAGTCCTAGTAACGGGTACTCGGGCAGAGACTAGAAGGAAGGTGATAAATAGAAGTTACACCTTGCTCCAAATATTTTCTCTAAGTACTGGGGAAATGTTTAGGCCTGATTATTAAATAACAGGTACATGAATGTGTGACTAATTGCATTATTATCTCAGAGGCTGCAAAATGTATCACTGTATATATTATTAATTTGATTATTCTTATGCCCTCAGGGGGACCTACATCATCCGGGAAGATGAATTTTCCCGCAGGGTGGTGAGCCTGAACTGGGGGTGGGGTGGTGGCGGTGGTTCTCAGGACGTTTTCTGTATTGTTTATTTCCACCTTGTGTGGCAAGGTGTTTATGTTATGTGTTGTGCCTAAAACAATAAAAAGAAATGGGAAAAAAAAAGAATATTGAAAAGAATAGAGTAAAACAGAAAAAAATAGAATAGAAAATAAAGAATAGAATGAAATAGAATAGAAATTAAAGGAATAGAATAGAAAATAATACATTAGAATTGAAAATAAAAGAAAAGAATAGAAAAAAAAATGATAGAATAGAATAAAAAAGAAAGAATATAACCCTCTTACAAAATTAGAATAGAATGAATTTGAATTTAAATATTTTAAAATATTAAAAATAATAAAATCGAAAAGAATTGAATAGAAAAAAAATCAATATTATAGAATAAAATAGAATATAACTGTCTTCCGAAATTCGTATTTCTAATAGAATAAATTTAAATGCCAATTTGAATTTAAATAGAATAGAAAAAAAATAGAATTCAAAAGAATAAAATAAAATAGAAAGAATATAACAATCTTCTGAAATTCAAATGGAGTAAATTGTATAGAATGGAATTGAAAAAAAATGACAAAATAGAAAAAAAAAATAGTAAGAATAATACCCCGAAATTATAATTTCGAATAGAAAAAAGACAAGTTCATCTCTTTCAACCTACAGAAGGAAAAAAATAATAATACAAGAGGATGGCAAGAAACCCCAGTAAAGCATGATCTGATTTGCCCCAGCAGGGGAAAAATTCCTTCCTGATCCCCCAAGTGACAATTGGATATTCTCTGGATCAACTTTACCTATAAATGTTATATTATGTGTATTAATATAATGTGAATAGAATAAATGAAAGTTAAAATGGATTAGAAAAGAATATGAAAGATTAGAATAGAAAATAAGAGAAATTGAAAAAATAATAGAATAGAATAAAATAGAGAGAATATAACCATTTTATAAATTATAAAATGAATAAAGGAAACAAAATAGATTAGAATAAAAGAAAAGTATTGAATATGAAATATTAGAATATAAAATACATTGCTCAAAAAAAAAAATAAAGGAACACTTTTTAATCAGAATATAGTATCATGTCAATTAAACTCCTGGGATATTGATCTGGTCAGTTAGGTAGCAGAGGGGGTTGTTAATCAGTTTCAGCTGCTTTGCTGTTAATTCAATTTCTAACAGGTGCACTAGATGGACAACAATAAGACAACTGTCAAAACTGGAATGATTTTACAGGTAGAGGTCATGACATTTTTTTTCCACTACTCTTTTCTGTAGAACGAGGCAATACCTGGACCCTATCGAGATTGCACAGGCAGTCCAACTCCTCCAGGATGGCACATCAATACGTGCCATTGCCGGAAGGTTTTCTGTGTCTCCCAGCACAGTCTCAAGAGCATGGAGGAGGCAGTTACTCTAGGAGAGCTGGACAGGATGGTAGAAGGACCCTAACCCATCAGCAGGATCCTTTTGTGCAAGGAGGAACACTGCCAGAGCCCTACAAAATGGTCTCTGACCAAACAATCAGAAACAGACATCATGAGGGTGGCCTGATGTCCTCTAGCGGGCCCCGTGCTCAATGCCCGGCACCGTGGAGCTTGATTGCCATTTGCCATTGAACACCAGAATTGGCAGGTCCACCACTGGCGCCCTGTGCTTTTCACAGATGAGAGCAGGTTCACCCTGGTGCACGACTATGCAATAGAACACCTCTGGGACAATATGTTTTGGCCCATCCGACGCCACCAGGTTGCACCTCAGTCTGTTCAGGAGCTCAGTAGTGATGCCCTGGTCCAGGTCTGGGAGAAAATACCCCCAGGAAACCATCTAACACTGATACGAACACTGATCCCCTGTGAGCTCTGAACAGGGGACTGGCAGGTGGTGCTGTGGAGCAGAGAGCGCGGGATCAGTGGCTGCATGCGAGTGAGAGGAGCGGGTGTGTGACAGACCGTGTGTGTGTGTGAGTACCCCCCCACCCCCCCAGTAGAGCGGCGGTGTCAGGTGCTAGAACCCCCCCCCCCCAAAGTAAAAGCGCGTGGCGAGCGGTGTGGTAACCCCCCTCCCTTGTTGCGGGCAGCGTGCAGTAAACCCCCCTTGCGGCGAGCGGTGTGGGAGCCCCCCCCTCCCCCCCACAGAGAGGGAGCAGAGGAGACTAGCAGACACAAAGGCTGACCGGGAAGTGACCGAGGGAGGCGGGTGCAGAGAGGAAGACTGACGACTGAGGGAGGAATCACGTCAGGAACTGCAAGTGATAGGCTTAAAGGGACACACACTAGGTAAGTAAGACTGGTGACTGAGATTGAACACTGACTGAGGGTGTAGTGTAGTCCTGAGTATCTGTGAGTACCAATTACTACCTGAGTGTCTGGGAGTACCTATTACTACCTGAGTGTCTGGGAGTACCTATTACTACCTGAGTGCCTGTGAGTACCTATTACTACCCGAGTGCCTGGAGAACCTATTACTACTAGAGTGCCTGTGAGTACCTATTACTACTAGAGTGTCTGGGAGTACCTATTACTACTAGAGTGTCTGGGAGTACCTATTACTACCTGAGGGCCTGTGAGTACTTATTACTACCCGAGTGCCTGTGAGTACCTATTACTGCTTGAGTGTCTGGGAGTACCTATTACTACCTGAGGGCCTGCGAGTACCTATTACTACCTGAGGGCCTGTGAGTACCTATTACTACCTGAGGGCCTGTGAGTACCTATTACTACCTGAGGGCCTGTGAGTACCTATTACTACTGAGTGTCTGTGAGTACCTATTACTACCTGAGTGTCTGGGAGTACCTATTGCTACCTGAGGGCCTGTGAGTACCTATTGCTACCTGAGGGCCTGTGAGTACCTATTGCTACCTGAGGGCCTGGGAGTACCTATTACTACCTGAGGGCCTGGGAGTACCTATTACTACCTGAGGGCCTGTGAGTACCTATTACTACCTGAGGGCCTGTGAGTACCTATTACTACCTGAGGGCCTGTGAGTACCTATTACTGCCTGAGGGCCTGTGAGTACCTATTACTGCCTGAGTGCCTGTGAGTACCTATTACTACTGTGAGTGTTGTGCGACTGACCGGGCTGTGTGTCTGTGAGTGTTGTGTGACTGTGAGTGTTGGGCGACTGTGAGTGTTGGGCGACTGACCGGGCTGTGCGACTGAGAGTGTTGGGCAACTGAGAGTGTTGTGCGACTGACCAGGCTGTGCGACTGTGAGTGTGGTGTGACTGGGAGTGTGGTGCGACTGACCGGGCGGTGCGACTGGGAGTGTGGTGCGACTGAGTGTTGTGCGACTGCCTGGGTGGTGCGACTGTGAGTGTCAAGTGAGGGCAGCGGAGTACCAGAGGGTGAGAAGGTAGAGTTAGGAAGCCAGGAAATAGCCACATAGGATAGACTTAAATCACTGAATCCCCATTAGATTAGATTAGTAGGTACAATGCCCGGCAGGTGTGGAGATGCGACTCCGTGTACATCTTGTGATATGTATGCGTTCCTCGGTCATGCGATTGAGGGCGAATACAAATGCGCAAAATGTAAGCAAGTTGCTTCCCTGGAAGCTCAGGTCCTGAATCTAGGGAAGCAGCTGGCAACACTGAGACGAATGTCCATACCGGAGGACAGCCAGGATCGTACAAGTCAGGTGCAGGCAGGGGTCTGCACAGAGGTGGGCGGAGTATTGGAGGTTCAGGCATCAGAGCAGTTTAGAGGGGTGACAGTTAGGAGGGGTAGAAGGGAACAAGGCAAGGAGGCTGATCCTGGGCTGGAGCACCCCAATAAATTCGCCCCGTTGCGTGATGTTGGGGAAACCAGTCAGGGACCAGCATTGCTGGAGCAGAGCGACGCCCCTAGCTGCCAGGGGAAGAACTCCTCCAGTGAGGCCGGGAGAAAGGGAAAGGAAAGACAGGTGCTTGTGGTAGGGGACTCAATTATTAGAAGGACAGACAGTATAATCTGTCACAAAGACCGTGTGCGCCGAACAGTCTGTTGTTTGCCGGGCGCTCAGGTTCGGCACATCGCGGATCAGGTGGACAGATTATTGGGTGGGGCTGGGGAAGACCCAGCTGTCATGGTACACGTGGGTACCAATGACCTAGGCAGAGGAAGATGGAGAGTCCTAAACGATTTCAGGGACTTAGGAGCTAAGTTGAGGAGTAGGACCTCCAAGGTAGTATTTTCAGAAATACTACCTGTGCCTCGAGCCACACCAGAGAGGCAGCGGGAGACTAGGGAAGTTAACAAGTGGCTGAGGAGCTGGTGTAGTAAGGAGGGTTTCGGGTTCCTGGAGAACTGGGCCGACTTCTCAGTCGGCCACCGGCTCTTTGGTAGGGACGGATTGCACCTAAATGGGGAGGGTGCAGCCGTACTGGGTGAGAGGATGGCCGAAAAGTTAGAGGCGCTTTTAAACTAGGTGACGGGGGGGAGGGTACAGATGTAGAATTAGCCAGTGGAAAGCAAGATTCAGAGGGCAGAAATGGGGGCATTAGCGGTAGGGTGTTCGGAGCTCCTAAACCCAGGGTGGGCATGGGGAAAAAAATCAAGAGAGCAGCCTAAAAACATCAAATGAGGATATATGTAACCGGTCAAAATTAAGAGGTTTGTATACCAATGCCAGAAGCATGGCCAACAAGATGGGAGAGCTGGAGCTACTGATGTTTGAGGAGGACTTAGATTTTGTGGGGATAACAGAGACTTGGTTTGACAGCTCTCATGACTGGATGGCGACTATTCAGGGGTATTCCCTTTATTGCAGAGATAGAGAAGGTAAAAAAGGGGGAGGGGTATGTCTGTATATTAAGAACAGTATACAAATAAATATGAGGGATGATATTAATAATGGAGCTATGGAGGAGGCAGAATCCCTATGGGTAGAGCTTCAAAGGGAAGGCACGGTGGGGAAGGTAATATTGGGCGTATGCTATAGGCCCCCCAACCAGAGGGAGGAGGGGGAGGCGGACCTCATTTTAAAGATAGGATTGGCAGAAAGGATGGGAAATGTCATTATAATGGGGGACTTTAATTATCCAGATATAGACTGGGCAGAAGGAACCGCACACTCAGCCAAGGCTCGGCAGTTCCTAAATGTTTTGCAGGACAATTTCATGGGTCAGATGGTGAATGCACCGACAAGAAACAATGCAGTACTTGACCTACTGATTACCAACAATACAGACCTGCTCACGGATATAGAAATACGGGGCAACTTAGGGAACAGTGACCATAGGTCAATAAGTTTCAGTATTAATTACAGTAATAGGAAGCAGAAGGGTAATATAAGGACACTGAATTTCAAAAGAGCCAATTTCCCAAAACTGCGCTCGCTGCTAGAAAATATCAAATGGGATAGAACCCTGGGAACAAAGAACACGGAGGAAAAATGGGAGTGCTTCAAGAGCATACTAAAAGAGCAAAACTAAACCCTGGGTGGCTAAACTCCAACATAAAAATGCATATTAGTGCTAAAGAAAGGGCCTTCAAAAAATACAAGACTGAGGGGTCATTGGCAGCATTTAAGCATTACAAAGAGTGCAATAAGAAATGTAAAGACCAAATCAGGGCGGCTAAAATAGAACACGAGAGACATATAGCGGAGGATAGTAAAAAGAACAGTAAGAAAGCGAGGCCAGAACACATTGGCCGCATAAAAGATGACAAAGGAAATATGGCCACTGAGGACAGAGAAAAGGCGGAAGTGTTAAATAATTTCTTCTCTTCAGTCTTCACAAAAGAATCGGGGGGGGCTACACGAACCCAGCTTGTAAGGCCAAACTAAACAACACACCTCAGAGTGTGCCGCCATGGCTAACAGAAAATAGACTTAGAACTAAACTAGAGAAACTTAACATAAATAAATCACCGGGACCGGATGGCTTGCACATGAGGGTTCTTAAAGAGCTCAGCCAGGTGATTGCCAGACCATTATTCTTGATCTTTAAGGATAGTTTACAGACGGGTATGGTGCCAGCTGATTGGAAAAAAGCCAACGTGGTACCAATATTTAAAAAGGGGCTGAGATATATCCCGGGTAACTATAGGCCGGTCAGCCTAACATCTGTAGTTTGCAAGATTTTGGAGGGGATGTTAAGGGACCACATACAAGACTTTAGTAATGAAAATGGTATTATTAGTAGTAATCAGCATGGATTCATGAAAAATCATTCTTGCCAAACCAATCTATTAACCTTCTACGATGAAGTGAGCTGCCACCTAGATAAAGGAAAGCCTGTGGATGTGGTGTATCTGGACTTTGCAAAGGCCTTTGACACCGTTCCCCACAAACGCTTAATGTACAAACTAAGGAAGGTAGGTATGGACCATGGGGTGAGTACCTGGATAGAGAACTGGCTCCAAGGGAGAGTCCAGAGGGTGGTGATTAATGGGGAGTACTCGGATTGGGCGGGTGTGGAAAGTGGGGTCCCCCAGGCTTCTGTCCTGGGACCAATCCTGTTTAATTTATTCATAAATGATCTAGAGGAGGGGATATCTAGTACAATCTCAGTATTTGCAGATGATACTAAATTAGGCATGCCATTATCTTCTATGCAGGATGTGGAAACCTTACAAGCGGACCTGAACAAAATAATGGGGTGGGCAACTACATGGCAGATGAGGTTTAATGTTGAAAAATGTAAAGTAATAAACTTAGGGGCCAGAAACCAGAAAGCAAGCTACTCACTAGGGGGGGAACCTCTGGGTGAGTCTAGGATGGAAAAGGACCTGGAGGTACTGGTAGACAACAGGCTTGGCAGTGGCATGCAATGCCAAGCCGCTGCAAGCAAAGCCAACAGAATACTGGGATGTATAAAAAAAGGGGATTCACTCCAGAAATAAAGAGATTATTCTCCCGCTCTACAAGACTCTGGTCCAGCCACATCTGGAGTATGCTGTCCAGTTCTAGGCACCGGTCCTCAGGAAGGATGTGCTGGAACTGGAAAGAGTCCAGAGAAGGGCAACAAAAATAAATTAGGGGAATGGAGGACATCAGCTATGAGGAAAGACTACAAGCACTGAACTTATTCTCTATGGAGAAGAGATGATTGAGGGGGGATATGATATCAATGTACAAATACTGTACTGGTGACCATAGCATAAGGAACAAACTATTCAGAGAAAGGAGATACAACAAGACACGTGGCCACTCACTAAAACTAGAGGAAAAGCGGTTTAACCTTAAAGTGCGTAAGGGGTTTTTCACTGTAAGAGCGGTAAGGATGTGGAATTCTCTTCCACAAGCAGTCGTATCAGCAGGGAGCATTGATAGTTTCAAAAACTATTAGATGGGCACCTTAAAGACCACAACATACAGGGGTATACAATGTACGGTTAACAGCAAACACACACACACATCATAGGTTGAACTGGATGGACGGATGTCTTTTTTCAACCTCACCAACTATGTAACTATGTATTGTCTCATTAGGAGTAAGCCCCAACGTTGTCAGGCATGCATACAAGCACATGGGGGGCCATACAATCTACTGAGTACTATTTTGAGTTGCTGCAATGAAATTTCAGCAAAATGGACTAGCCTGCTGCATCATTTTTTCACTTTGATTTTTGGGGTGTCTTTTGAATTCAGCCATGTAGGTTGATAATTTTTTTTTTTTTTCAAACAATGTGGCATCCTTTCATTCCTAACACATTACCCAGTCCATATCAGTACAGATATAAAGCATTATATTTTTCACTATTGAGATCTGATGTGTTTTCAAAAAGTGTTCCTTTCATTTTCTTGAGCAGTATAATTGAATAGAAAGAACAGAATAGAATAAAATAAAAAGAATATAAACATCTTCCTAAATTCGAATTTTGAATAGAATACATTTTAATGCCGAATTCGAATCAAATTCAAAAAAGGAAACAAAAAACAAAATTCCGAAAATGAATTTAACAAAATTTAACTAAAACAAAATTATTTAAATAGCGAATCGAAGGAAAACAAATGTTTTCGTTCTGCACATATCTAATTGGCCAGCAGTAGGGCAGGACCTGCTATTTCAAAGGAGGTTTTTAGAAGAGCCCCCAACCCCCTATATACTGAATCTTTAAAGGAAGGTGTACCCCTAATAGGTATATTAGATTCAGCATTTAGTGCAAGCATGCAAGTGGGGATGGACCATTCCTTGTTAAACTATGCGTCAATAGGATAAGGCTTCAAACAAAGTTTTCAAGAGGGAGGGGAATAACCTTTCCAAGTTTGCCCAATCATTGTATAAGGCCCAACTTGCCTGATCCAGAGTAGGGAAGGGCTTTCTATAGAAGGCCCTCTTCTTAGGAGGACATTTTAGCACTAGGCATTTAGCACTAGGCATTTAGATCCAGAAACTTAAATAGTGGTGGAAAAAAATCTAGAGGCGCCTCTGCCAGAAAGGCAGCATTCCTCTTAGTTTGTGTCACAGAAAGTGTATCAGGCAATTCTGATTTAGAAGAATTATAATCAGGGGAAGGTCAGGCAGAAGAGCGCTTGCAGTTGATAGCCCCCTCTGATTCCAGAAGTGGAGATAGCCTCTAGAATAGGTCAGACATAGTGGGTGTGAGTTTAGTCAGATCATATGTAGCACCAATGTAAGGGAGATTAAGTCTCGGCACTGGAGAAGTGTCAGGGTTAGACCTTGCTCTGGATCCAGGCAAAAACTATCAACTTGAGAAGAATTTAGTGTTTCCTCAGCCTCGGGGCCTGCAGCAGATAAATCACTGTCTGTCCTACCATGTTTTTCCACTCCCAAGTGCATAATCCTCCATTGCAAAGTGAGGGTCTTCCCCTCCGGGGTACTCACAGAATGGAAGGGGATTTTGGGGGCTTAGCATGTCAAGTATGAGGGAGTCATGGCAACCCAGGTGCTAACCCAATTCCAATGGCTGTTTGTTTTTGGATAGTGTGGCAAATGATCAGTTTGTGTTGCTGACAGAAAATGGCAGCTGGAAATGCACAGCTATGAGTCCAATAAGCACTACAGCATTAGCTGGAGAGGAACTTCCAGTTGGGAGGTGGAAAAAGAATCACCAGATCCAAGTAGGTAAACATTATAAGAACATTTGTTTGTGGTTTGTGGTGCCTCAGGTCAGGTATGGGATTTTAAGGGCAGGAGTAACAGAGGTAGGCAGTAGTGATGCAGTAGGTAAAATGTATTTCACAATATATAAATTATATACAAAATTTAAAGGTGAAATAATGGGTAAAGGCCCATTATGTGCCAGTGAAGAGGAAAATAAAGTGTGTTACACGTGAAAAGTAAGTGACTTGAAATTGATTGTGGATGGTCCTGCTCTGCTGCTTCTTGTGTCAAAAGACCGGAATAGATGCAGAGGAGGTGTCTGATCGGTAATCCGACATGTTTCGGCCAATTGCGGCCTTTATCAAGGATATGTCACCGATTCTAAGAGTAATCAAAGTATAGTGTCAATCAATGGCAATTATGTGCTGAAACATTCATAATACAATAAACACACGATGTGCTGGTTTACATACATGTTGTATATGTCCACTTCCTATGATTGTGCCTCCCCAGAGTTTCTCCAGGTGCTGCGGGAACAGTATGCTGTATTGGGTGAAAAGAAGATGGATTGCTGAGTATTGGGAAAGGGGGGATACCGAATAAAAGTTGATATGGTATTGATATTTACTTTCTGGGCAGGGTGTTCTGATCCAGGAATCCAGTGTGATTAGAAGTTGAAATTAAAAACTTCCACATTGGTTGAGATCGTCTAAAATAGTGGGGTACATAGTGTACTGTTATAAAAAGGCGGCATATAGAAGTAAGATACATGGTATATTGTTGTAAGGCAAATGATTCTTTCTTGAATAAGGTTTGAAAATAACTTGGATAATATGAGCAAGGGTTTAGCCTTGATGACTTGGTGGGAGAGATACATAGAAATCTCCTCCAAGTCCAACTTACATTTAGTGAAGAAAGGATTGATGTGGTACCGCAGCATAACAGCTCCTAGTCTGCCTTCTCCCTCGATAGGGGAGAGACTGACAGACTCTGAGTGTTCCCCGGCCTATAAAGGGCTGTCGCGCATGCGCAATGGTGCGCTGCGTGACGCCAACAGGCATAGCCCGTGACACGGTGCGAGATGCGCCTGCGTGCAGCAGACGGCGCATCCCTTGGAACCGTGCGGACGTGCCTGCGAGGCCGCCGACACAGAATAGAAGCCGAAGAAATCCCCGTGGGGATGGAGGAAGGTGCAGCACCAACCCTTCGGTTTCAAATGCCCCGATCAGAAGAGATTCGGGGCTTTCTGTGTCGGGAGCTCGTGGGGTCTTGGGATTGAGGCAAAAAAGAAGTGGATGAACAATTTCAATGGCAATTAATCAAAGACATTAATTCTAAGGTGGTACACTGATCAGCAGTGTAATCCCCTAGTAAAAGAATGAACAATGCGCATGATATACAGGCATACCCCGCTTTAAGTACACTCACTTTAAGTACACTCGCGAGTAAGGACACAGCTTGTTCAGCTTGGCATGACACTACTCCCGGTTTTTAACATTGGCATCTATAGGAAATCTTGGTCAGCTTGACATGGCACTGCTCCCAAACCATATGTGACAGGGATACCAAACTTAGGGAGCACCGAGAGGGGACCCAGGACTACAACATATCCTGTTTGTGGCCGGCCAGCTTGCCTAGGTAATCTACTATGTCATAGTCCTGGATCACCTTAACATGCTCCCCAAGCCTGGTGTCCTTGTCACATGGTTTGGGAGCAGTGCCATGTCAAGCTGACCAAGATTTCCTATGGAGCTAGTGTATTTACATGCATTGAGAAATGAAAAAGGTATTGCTTCACTTTAAGTACATTTTCGTTTTACATACATGCTCTGGTCCCATTGTGTATTTAAAAGTGGGGTATGCCTGTATACAAAATAATTTAGCAGCAATATAATGTCCAGAAGAATTCCTGTGAGAGAGTTTGGATTGGGTCAAGGGGAGGATAAGGTCGGGTGTCAGTAGTCCGTTAAGTGACAGTGACAGGAATGGGAGATTGGATAGTGAGATAATATCGGTTGAGGAATCTATACAATCTGGTTGGATCAAAAATTCAAAGATTGTATGAATATGAAGTAAACAATCAGGTTGAAAGGTTCGTACAATCAGATTGGATCGGAGATCCAAAAAATTGTAGAGGGGGTCTTGAGGTGAAGGAATTAATCGGTTTTTCCCGAAGAAAAGCCCTGGAGGAATGGACGGAAGCTTTGTGCTTCATTCAATCCAGGTGGATTAGTGGCTTTAAGTTGTGTGATCCAGCGCATTTCCAATTGTAAAAGAGTCTTATTCCAGTCACCGCCTCGTAACGGGACATGGATCCTGTCCAGGGCCATAAAGTTAATTTTCTGCATTTTGTAGTTATGGTGGTAGGCTCTGTGTCTACCCAAAGGGACGTAGTAGTTGCCGACATGCATAGTTTGTAGGTGTTGATTCACCCGTTTCCCGAACTCTTGTCGGTCTTCCCTATATAGAAGGACCCGCATTCACACGTCATCATGTAAACCACTCCTCTGGTTTTACAATTGCAAAAATGTTTTGGTCGAAAGGGGTCTCCATTTGGTAAAATAGTATTGGTAGTTTGACGAATAACATAGCATTGGGCACAACTCCCGCAAGGGAAGGTGCCCTTAGTTTTGCAGGGATCTTTGCTGGATCCTTCTTTGTATTCGCTGTGTACTAATTTTTGTTGTAAGGAACCTGCCTTTCTAAAAGTAATGGGTGGATATTGTGGTAAAAGCTTTGATGTGCTGGGTTCCTCCATGAGGATCGACCAATTTTTTGTGAGAATATTTCTGATTTGCTGATGTTCGTTGGTAAATCTGATAATTATTCGGGTGTCGGGTTCTGTTTTGGTTGGTTCTTTGTTCTTAAAAAGTAGTGTTTCTCTATCTTTCTGGTTAGCACGATTGAAGGCCTTACGTAGTGATGTTTTTGTGTAGCCTCTCTGTAATAATCGGGTAGTTAATGCATTGGCTTCCAGTTGGAAGTTGGCGGGATCTGTGCAATTCCTCTTCAACCTTAGATATTGACTGTAGGGTATTGAGTTAATTAAGGGTTGTGGGTGAAAGCTGGAGGCATGGAGAACCTTTCAACCTGATTGTTTACTTCATATTCATACAATCTTTGAATTTTTGATCCAACCAGATTGTATAGATTCCTCAACCGATATTATCTCACTATCCAATCTCCCATTACTGTCACTGTCACTTAACGGACTACTGACACCCGACCTTATCCTCCCATTGACCCAATCCAAACTCTCTCACAGGAATTCTTCTGGACATTATATTGCTGCTAAATTATTTTGTATATATCATGCGCATTGTTCATTCTTTTACTAGGGGATTACACTGCTGATCAGTGTACCACCTTAGAATTAATGTCTTCGATTAATTGCCATTGAAATTGTTCATCCACTTCTTTTTTGCCTCAATCCCAAGACCCCAGGAGCTCCCGGCACAGAAAGCCCCGAATCTCTTCTGATTGGGGCATTTGAAACCGAAGGGTTGGTGCTGCACCTTCCTCCATCCCCACGGGGATTTCTTCGGCTTCTATTCTGTGTCGGCGGCCTCGCAGGCACGTCCGCACGGTTCCAAGGGATGCGCCATCTGCTGCACGCAGGCGCATCTCGCACCGTGTCACGGACTATGCCTGTTGGCGTCACGCAGCGCACCATTGCGCATGTGCGACAGCCCTTTATAGGCCGGGGAACACTCCGAGTCTGTCAGTCTCTCCCCTATCGAGGGAGAAGGCAGACTAGGAGCTGTTATGCTGCGGTACCACATCGATCCTTTCTTCACTAAATGTAAGTTGGATTTGGAGGAGATTTCTATGTATCTCTCCCACCAAGTCATCAAGGTTAAACCCTTGCTCATATTATCCAAGTTATTTTCAAACCTTATTCAAGAAAGAATCATTTGCCTTACAACAATATACCATGTATCTTACTTCTATATGCCGCCTTTTTATAACAGTACACTATGTACCCCACTATTTTAGACGATCTCAACCAATGTGGAAGTTTTTAATTTCAACTTCTAATCACACTGGATTCCTGGATCAGAACACCCTGCCCAGAAAGTAAATATCAATACCATATCAACTTTTATTCGGTATCCCCCCTTTCCCAATACTCAGCAATCCATCTTCTTTTCACCCAATACAGCATACTGTTCCCGCAGCACCTGGAGAAACTCTGGGGAGGCACAATCATAGGAAGTGGACATATACAACATGTATGTAAACCAGCACATCGTGTGTTAATTGTATTATGAATGTTTCAGCACATAATTGCCATTGATAGACACTATACTTTGATTACTCTTAGATTCGGTGACATATCCTTGATAAAGGCCGCAATTGGCCGAAACATGTCGGATTACCGATCAGACACCTCCTCTGCATCTATCCCGGTCTTTTGACACGAGAAGCAGCAGAGCAGGACCATCTACAATCAATTTCAAGTTACTTACTTTTCACGTGTAACACACTTTAATTTTCCTCTTCACTGGCACATAATGGGCCTTTACCGATTATTTCACCTTTAAATTTTGTATATAATTTATATATTGTGAAAAATGGATTTTTGTAAAATCTTACCGTAAAATCCTTTTCTCTTAAGCTCATTGACAGACACAGTCCTCTTGAATAATATCAAATTGGGTTATACTGCCCTCTACAGGAGTAGGACACTAGGCAGAAGGAAAACGTTCTGGCCACACCTTAGGGGCAGTCCCAGAGGGTATATCCTCTCTCTCCCTGCTACAGGATGTCAGTTATGTCACAAAACAGTGTCAGAGAATTTAACCCAACCCAACTCAAAAGTAGAGGGGCGGGTACTGCGTCTGTCAATGAGCTTAAGAGAAAAGGATTTTATGGTAAGATTTTACAAAAATCCATTTTTCTCTGTCGCTCATTGACAGACGCAGTCCTCTTGATTAATATCAAATTAGGACGTCCCAAAGCAGTGCCACAAATGAGGGGTGGGATAACAGAAATCAAAATCCAATCTAGAAGGCCCAACCGGTGCCAACTAGAAGTTTTAAAGGCTCATCAGACAAAAGGATGAGACTCAACTGAAAATCCAACAGAAAAAAACCCTCGAGGTAGACCAACGGTCTCCTCAAATTGCGGCCTGCAAAACCTTGCGGCCAAAAGAGGCATCCGACGATGCCATCACATCAACTTTATAAAATTTTGTAAAGGTATGAACCGACGACCAGGTAGCCGCCTTGCAAACCTGGACCACTGACGCCTGATGGCGGAAGGCCCAGGAAGCACTGAGCGCCCGAGTGGAGTGCGCCTTAACAGGGAACGGAGGATTCCGACCCTTAATAGAATAAGCCTGTACCACCGTCTGTCTGATCCATTTGGAGATAGTCGCGGCAGATGCAGGCAACCCCTTTTTGGGGCCATCCGTGATCACAAAAAGTTAATCCGTTTCACGAAACGAGTCCGTAGTTTTCAGGTATACCCTGATTGCCCGAACCACATCCAAGGAATGTAACGCACACTCCCGAGGATTACTGGGCTTAGGACACAGGGAAGGCAATACAATGTCCTCATTCAGATGAAACTCTGAAACCACTTTAGGAAGGAAGGATGGATTCGGACGAAGAACCACCTTATCCCTATGAACCACCAGATATGGGGAACGACAAGATAATGAGGCCAGTTCTGACACCCTGCGTACAGAAGTAATGGCCACCAAGAAGGCCACCTTCTGGGATAACGTAAGCAAGGGAATCTCCCTGATATTTTCAAAGGGAGGTTTCTGAAGAACCCGACAACACCAAATTAAGATCCCAGGGTGGTAAGGGCGCGCGCACTGGCGGAGCCAAGTGCCGCACCCCCTGGATGAAATTCCGCACCAAGGAATGGGTAGCCAAAGGTTTCTGAAAGAAAATTGCTAACGCTGAAACCTGACCCTTGGCAGTACTCAAGGCCAGCTTCGATTCAACCCCCTGTTGCAGAAAAGCCAAGATTCGGGTCACCGAATAGGCACGTGGAGGAAATCCAAGGGATTCACACCACGCAATATAAGACCTCCATGCAGAGATGTATAGTAACGAAGTAGAACTACTTAAGTACTGTACTTAAGTACTGAAATGCGGTATCTGTACTTTCCTAGAGTAGAATTTTTTTCTCCTACTTCTACTTTTACTTCACTACATTTTTTCGATGATTTCGATACTTCTACTCAAGTATTTTTTTTTTGTGCTGCATAGTTACTCGTTACTTTTAAAAAAACTACCACTGCTAGAACAGTAGATGGCAGGTTGCATAAAGCTCAAAAAAATGTGTATAATGTCATTTGTAAATCAGAGCATACGAAAATAAAGGCTGTGTATAATAAAAGCTGCTATACCAAATCTTTCCAATAAAAAGAAAATATGAAACAAACAAATAAATGGTGCTACAGCGCTTAAAGTGCATCAAGAAACTACTAACAAACACAGGTTAATCATTTGAATAAATCATTTGAAATAATAAAAACAATATGATGTTCATACTTTTGACTTCTTTCTTTAATAACTACATAACACAGTACTTCTACTTCTACTTTCAGTACTTGAGTAGAAATTTTTTTTCAAAACTACTGGTACTTTTTACTTTTAGTACTTAAGTAGCGATTTTTTTGGAAAAACTACTTGCAATACTTAAGTAAAAAAAATGTTGAATACTTTAGTACTTCTACTTAAGTAACTTTTTCTGCGAGCACTTCCACTTCTACTCAAGTAATTTTTTGATCGAGCACTTGTACTTTTACTCAAGTAGAAATTTCGAGTACTTTATACAAGTCTGCCTCCATGTGCGATGATAGACCTTTCTGGAAGTCGCTTTCCTTGCTTTAATTAAAGTAGGAATAACTGAAGTTGACAATCCTTTGTCCTTCAGCACCTGAGTCTCAATAGCCAGGCCGTTAAAGCCAGCGATTGTAAAGCAGGATGGAAGATCGGTCCCTGAGACCGCAGATCCTCCCTGAGAGGAAGTCTCCAAGGAGCGTCCGCGACCAGCCTGCCCAAGTTGGCGTACCCGGGTCGACGAGGCCAGTCCGGAGCTACCAGGATAACTGGAATTCCCTCCACCTCTATCCTGCGAAGAAGTTTCAGCAGCAACTTGAGGAGAAAAGACATACAGTAGCTGATACTGTACCCACGGGGCGACCAGCGTGTCTGCTGCGTCCGCTCGAGGATCTCGGGAGCGGGCTACAAATCTCCGCACCTTCCTGTTGAGCCGAACTGCCAACAGATCCACCCCCGGGGTGCCCCAATGAAGGCACAGCTGGTGAAATACCTCTGGATGAAGAGGCTATACCCCTTGATCCAGAATCTGACGGCTGAGATAATCTGCCTGCCGATTTTCCACCCCCTGAGTGAATATCGCGGAGAGAGCCGGAACAACCCGTTCCGCCCAATGAAGAATGCTGGCCACTTCTATGGCCGCCAGGGCACTCTTGGTGTCCCCTTGGTGATTGACATAAGCCACGGCAGTGGCCTTGTCCGACTGGATCCCAACCGGGCTGCCCTGAAGCTGCTCGATCCAGTAAATCAGACAAAGTCTGATCGCTCTCAGTTCCAATACATTTATCGGTAACCTGGATTCTATCGGAAGAAATGACTTCCCCTGGCTGAGCATCGGAGACCGAAGCCACCGGACCAGAGACTCCCTGGTCCGCTCGCTCAACCGAATCCGATTGTCCAGAGAATCGGGATTCCGATTCCATTTGAAAAAAATCTCCTTTTGGAGAATTCGGGTATGAGACTGGGCATACGGTACTGCCTCTAAGAAGGCCACCATCAGTCCCAGGATCCCTATCCGAAGGGAAGACCAGTTGACGGACAGTAACATCTGAATCATTCACTGAATCTTCCGGAGCTTCTCTGTAAGGAGACACACCCTTGCCAAGGATGTCTCCAAAGTTAGGCCCAGATCTGTTCAGATGGACTCCATCTTGAATTCTTGTACCCGGACAAAATGATTGAGTGCTCTTAAGTCCAGAATTGGACGCACCTTGCCCTCCTCTCTGGGTATTGTGAATAGGTTCAAATAGAACCCCTGAAAACGTTCTGCTCAGGGAACGGGAACTACCGCTCCCTGTTGCATCAAGTTCATTACTGCCCCCCGCAAAGCTTTTAAACGATCTGGGGATAGTCGAATGTTGGAAGGGAAGAATCGCACCGGTAGAAGTGATCGAAACTCGATCTTGTATCCCGACCGTATGACCTCGCGAACCCCTTTGTCCGGGAATCTGGAAAGTCATGGATCCGGGAAACCGGTGAAGACGTCCCCCCACCCCAGAGATGGGTGGGGGCGCACCTTCAGGCTGTATTGGTCTTATCTTCAGGTTTGGCTGAGCCGGACTTTTGTTTACCCGACCAGCGCCCTTTGAAACCCCCTGAAGGGGCTTTGGAGGGCTTTGCCTTATCGCCCGCCCCAGCAGAACGAACAAACTTTTTATGAGCGGAAAAGGAAGGTCCTCGTCTGTTACGAGGTCCTTTACCCTTAGCAGTCTGTGGAAAAAAAGTGCTCTTGCCCCCAGTGAGATCCTTTATAATCTCATCCAAGGTGGCCCCAAACAGGCGATCCCCCTGAAAAGGAAGATTAGCCAAAGCTTTTTTGGAACCCTGATCCGCCGACCAGTCCTTTAACCACAACACACGTCTGAGGACCACTGCTGAAACAGATGCACGCCCTAGCAAGGGAGTGGCGTCCAGGGCGGCGTCACAGATGAACTGTAGCCCTTGTATAATCTGCTCTAGCAAATCTGATACTGCCGGGGGGATACTTCTCCACTTTATGTCAGGGCGTAACAATTTGGTCCATTCTGTCAATGTTTGTGAAACTAAACCAATGGCAACCACTGGCCTAACTGTTGACCCTATCAGGGAAAAAATGGAGTGGGATTCCGCTTCCACTTTTCGATCCACCGGATCCCTAAAGGACGGAGCATCCTCTAACGGGATAACAGTGGCTTTATTTAGTCTGGAAATCGGTGAGTCCACCACTGGTGGTACCGTCCATTTTTTAAGGAGGGATTCCTCAAACGGATAGCGCCTAGCAATGCGTTTGGAAATAGCAGGGGTTCGTTTCGGACGATCCCATTCTTCTTTAGATTACCAAAACATTTGGGCAAGGGAAAAACCTTCGCCATTTTGGTAGGCTTGCTGGTACCAAAGGGAATTTCAGTGTCAGCTACCTCTGCCGATGTAACCTCAAGACTTAAGGTTTCCCGGACAGACATGACTAGTGCGTCCACCAACCCTTCCTCTTGCGCTATGGCGGAGGCAGAAACATCCTCCTCACTGTCTGAGGAGACCGTACCCAAGACAGCAGCCCCAGAAGAGGGACCTGCAGCTGCAGTGACAAGCTCAGAATCCGTATCTGAAGTGTCAGATGAAATAGGGGTAGGCAGGGGTCGCTTTCTTGCCCCCCGTCCCTGACAGGCCACCTCCACCCGGGATACCAAAGACTCCAAAACTGCTGATAATGCATCAATCATAAGTGGGGCACTGGAGGGTCCTGCGGCCACCTCGAGGGGATCAGGTGGGGATACATGTGTGGCAGGGTCCATGATTAATCCAAGACACTTGCCAGCAACCAAACAAACAAAAAATATTTGCAAAGAAAAAAACTTTTTTTTTTTTTTTTTTAATCCCCCAGCGCAACAGCGCCCCTCAGTGTTACCTGCTTTGGACCCCGCAGAGAGAGAGAGAGACCCCAAGGCTCACCACCTGATGCACAGAAGTTTCTATCAACCTACTCTCAACGCTGTCTCTTACAGACAGGAAGTCTTTTGGATCCTTTTCCCGAGTAAAGGAGGCGGCTCCGCCCCTTTACATGCCATGCCTCCCATGCTACTCCTCGAGGTAGCTGGTCACTTCCAAAATGGCCGCCCCCATGCTGGAGACACGAGGCTACGCCAAGATGGCGGCCCCTGTGGAAAGATGGCAGCGGCCTGCTGCGGCCTGCGGAAGGTAGTTTATCGGCCTGTGCGGCCTGCAGGAGGTGTGCGGCCTGCGGGAGGATGGCGGCCTGTGGATGGCGGTAGTCCAGGCACAGGCATCGGCCTGTATTGCAACTTTATGTATAAGGTAAACTAACAAAATAGAGAAAAAATTATTGCGCTAACTTAAAAGAATAGTGTAAGCAGCTGACACCAATCACTGAACTAAAGAAAGTGATACAACAATACAAATACAAAAATATGTGCAGCGCTAAAGAAAGAAAAAAATGTATTATCCAACAAAATAAATTGTCCAATCACAGGAAGCATTCCTCAACGACGGAATAAACAATGGTGATGTAGAAAGTCCAATATGTATAAATTGGTGCAAATCAAATAAGTGCAGCAAATCCCGTCACCAGTGAAGGTAAAAATATGTTGCGCTCACCAGATAGATGGGACCCCAAACACCTTATGGTGTAGGAGTCAAACAGGCTTAAAATGATGGAGTGTCCCCACAGATTTTCACCGATTCCAATGGAAACCATGCAAATCTCCAGCAGATGGAATTTGTTCAGAGATTCCCCTTCAACATGGTGGATGGTGAATCCGAAAAGAAATGGAGGGACATATAGCGTAATATTGCTAAGATCAATTTATTATTAATAAAGCTGATACACTTACAGACATCCGTGAAAGACAGGCATATAAAATGTAAAACAGCTGGGCTGACCAAGTCCTCTTTACATGTTTCGGCATAAATGCCTTTTTCAAAAGATAAAGTCAGCAAGTAGCTAGTACTCATATATATAGAAAAGTAAATCATTGGGTACACCTGTATGGAATGGGCGATGGACCGCAATAAAACCGGAAATAACACCGGCGTGCGTTCCAAACCTCACTTTGATATGGCGCCCAAACAGCAGGTTTATTGTGTTACAAGGGGAGTAACAACAGGAAGTGATGTAATTAAAAGTTTGACAGGAAATGACGTCTATGGGGGACGGCAATAGCCATCATCAACACCAAGCCTCGTTCTGAAATACAAAACCGGATATGTCGACATCACTTCCGGGATTGGGCGGAAGTGACGTCAACGGAATACGGCGGACCACTAAACCGGAAGATCGGGCGCATAAATCGCCATATCAACATCCGGAAAAGGGGACAGCTCGAATTAACCAATAGAACTAAGCTATATGACGCCAATAAAAGAACAAAAAGAAGACATAAAAAACAACATAATTATCGCACCAAGCTATAATTTGTCCTCATATAGAAATGATTCAAAAATATGTCAAAAATGTGGGATATCTGTTTTGCAAAAAACAGATCATGGGATATCCTTAATGAAAAAAAGGAGAAACATATAATATACGGTCCATAGTCCATCTCCATATTTGGTGTCCCATAATACAGGATGTCTATATTAAAAAACATCATACGTTAAAACAATAACTAAATAATGTATACAGCCAATAAATGAATAAGGATGTAATAAAATATAAAATATAAATTATAATATAAATTAGAATACTATATTTCTAAATCAATGGTCCCGAGAAGCCTCAGATGGGAGGTGTCTCCCCAATCAGGCGATACAGCTTTAGACGCTTGGTCTGATTATTTTAATAATGCTGGCTTAAAGCTATTACAGCACCTTGTTGACATTAAACGTGTTAAATTGACCTCTTTAGATAAAGAGATCAAGGAGTTAAAAGAAAAAGTTACCCCTTTTAACACCACAGCTGAGTACAAAACTCTCTCTGAAAACCTTCAAAAGTATTTAGAGAAAGAGGAAAGGGAACAAAAAATTAAGAAACAGAAAAAATATATGAGAGACATGTCCGATTATGATAATCGCACTGTCTTTCAATGGCAAAGGAATCTATTGAATAGTGATTCAAATAATGTTAACCATATGGACCATGTAACTTCAGATGGAGGTAATGCCCCTGGGGTCACTTCTGTTCAAGCTTCTCTTCCACCCAAAACACAAAAGAAGCATAAGAATAAGGGTCCCCCTAATAAGAAAGGGAAAAACCAAAATCAAAATTGGAAGGGTAATAATCCATCACAAACACCACAGGGAAGAAGTTCCGGTAGGAATAACTGGTATCCTCCTCACCCTGTTGATTCACTTAGGGGACATTGGGTTCATAATGAGAATTATCAGAGAAATTTTTCTCCTCTTCCATTCAGACCCTACCCCCAACAACGATATAATTCTACCCAACATGCTAAACAATATAATGTGAACACACATAATAGATTTTCTCCTTTGAGACAACAACCTCGAAAAGATGACCAATCTCGTCCGTATGATGATGAGTATGATCATCAAAATAGTTCACCCTATGATTACAATCAGCCACGCCCAGGACCTAGTCATGAATGGGATTTTCCCCGGCAACACAACAAGGGAAAAAGGGGCGCGGATCCAAGCGAGGTACCAGAGGGGGGTGGCGGATCCAAAGAAAAAAGAATAAAAACTTGATTGGATCCGGTATCTTCAACCTGAGTAAGGTGGAACTCAGTCCTGACGAGTTATACACCTTGGATAGGGGATTGAAGTTCGCTCCACCTAAACCTATTAATAAATTTAGTACATTTATTGATGTCCACAAATATGTGCGCAAGATAAATGTACAAAGGTATATTCTGTCTAATCCTAGAACTGAGGTACCACGAGAGTATACCTCTTCTATTAGACATTCTGGATTATCTAATCCATCTTTATTCAACCCCCCTGGTCCGGTTGCTCCATCAGTGGCGGTGTTTAGAGATTTGGTGTTTAAAGATCTGGCTGAGTTACCTGCTAAGAAACCCTATATACAGCCCCAACTGAGAAAGGGTTTGAAATCTTTGTGTGAACAAAAAGATCTCATAATACGTCCTGCAGACAAGGGCGGCGGTATCGTTGTCCTTGATAAGCAGGACTACTATGATGAAATGGGTAGAATTTTAGGTGATCAGGACACCTATATAAAAATACAAAGCAACCCTACAACCTCCTTTAAGAATGAACTGGTGAGGTTGGTGGATAAAGGTTATGAAAAGAACTTGTTAAATAAGAAAGAAAAGGCTTTTCTGATTCCTACAGCCCCCCGTATTCCAGTTATGTACTATCTACCGAAAGTACATAAAAATCCAACTAATCCCCCCGGTCGCCCTATTGTTAGTGGCATTAATTCCATTACATCGCGGATTGGAAAATATATTGATTTCTATTTACAACCGCTAGTCACTGACACTCCTTCTTTTGTCAAGGATACATGTGACGTTATCAACAAGCTGAAAAGTATCAAGTTGGAAGGTGAGCATCTGATGGTGACAGCAGACGTCACCTCTCTTTACACTTGTATCCCTCATGATTTGGGATTAAACGCTGTTGACCATTTTCTAAAGACAGATAATTCCATCTCTCCTTTACATCGAGATTTCATCCTAGATCTGTTAATATTTGCTACCGGGAGGAATTATTTTTGGTTTAACCACCAATTCTATTTGCAGCAAAGGGGTGTGGCCATGGGGGCGAAGTTTGCCCCCAGCTTGGCCAACCTCTTTATGGCCAAATGGGAGGAGGATGTCGTCTATCCCTATGACGCACCCGAGTTGGTTCTTTGGGTGCGTTATATAGACGACATCCTCCTCCTTTGGAAGGGGGATGTGTTGTCTCTCGAGACATTCATGACATTCCTGAATGACAATACGAGAGGTATCCACCTATCCTTTGAACATAGTCCCACCAACATCCATTTTTTGGACCTGAACATCTCCATAGTAGACAACCAGTTTGTTACTAGCACTTTTTTCAAGGACACAGACCGTAACTCTTACCTGCCTGTTGACAGTTGCCATCATAAGGCTTGGTTGGGTGGAATACCCAAGAGTCAATTTATCCGACTCAGGAGGAATTGTACTCATGAGCACGAATTCCTCCAGCAAGCACAACTGTTGAAGGATAGGTTTTCAGTTAAGGGTTATAATTCTGATGTTCTTGAGTCTACTATAATGGAAGTGGCACAGATTGATAGAGCACAATTACTTTCTGGGTCTAAGAATAAAAACCGCAACCAGTCTGATTTTGCCAAATGGTCCTTTTTCACCAATTTTTCCATTCAGCATAATTCCATCAAGAGAATTATCTCTAAACATTGGGATGTGCTCAGAAATGACTCCATTCTGGGTACTGTCTTACCTGTGCGGCCTTCGGTCACTTTTAGGGGTGCCCCTGCATTAAGGGGACAATTGGCCCCTAATATACCGGATGAACCAATTAAGCCAAAAAATTTTTTTGCTGACTTAATTGGTTTCTATCCTTGTCGGAGGTGCAGAGTGTGCGAATTTAACTGTGATAGAAGAAGAAAATTTACATCTTTTCAATCTTCTGTCACAGGTAGTCTTTATCAGATTAAGTTTTTCGCCACCTGTATAACCACTCATATAGTGTATTTGATAACGTGTCCTTGTAAAAAGCAATACGTTGGACGCACTATTAGAGCATTTAATGTGCGTGTTAATGAACATATCACTAGCATTATCACAGGTAAAGATAAGCACAATGTAGGCAAACATTATCTTTCATACCACCATAAAGATCCCACTGGTACTTTATTTCAGGTTATAGACCAGTATGTACCTCCCTGGAGGGGTGGCTCCAAAATTCGTGGTGTCTCCAGGAGAGAGACGTACTGGATCTATACCCTGAAATCTTATCCCTTTGGGTTAAATATAGAATGGGATATAAACGCCTTTATAAACACTTCTTAGTGTATCCCATTCATTATATCATTTTTATCTGCTTTTTTGTTATTTTTAATTATTGTTGTTCCCTTTTTCCCTCTATCAATTTCATTAATGGTTTTAATATTCTTAATGTAATTTTAAATTTTTTTTTATATTTTATTACATCCTTATTCATTTATTGGCTGTATACATTATTTAGTTATTGTTTTAACGTATGATGTTTTTTAATATAGACATCCTGTATTATGGGACACCAAATATGGAGATGGACTATGGACCGTATATTATATGTTTCTCCTTTTTTTCATTAAGGATATCCCATGATCTGTTTTTTGCAAAACAGATATCCCACATTTTTGACATATTTTTGAATCATTTCTATATGAGGACATATTATAGCTTGGTGCGATAATTATGTTGTTTTTTATGTCTTCTTTTTGTTCTTTTATTGGCGTCATATAGCTTAGTTCTATTGGTTAATTCGAGCTGTCCCCTTTTCCGGATGTTGATATGGCGATTTATGCGCCCGATCTTCCGGTTTAGTGGTCCGCCGTATTCCGTTGACGTCACTTCCGCCCAATCCCGGAAGTGATGTCGACATATCCGGTTTTGTATTTCAGAACGAGGCTTGGTGTTGATGATGGCTATTGCCGTCCCCCATAGACGTCATTTCCTGTCAAACTTTTAATTACATCACTTCCTGTTGTTACTCCCCTTGTAACACAATAAACCTGCTGTTTGGGCGCCATATCAAAGTGAGGTTTGGAACGCACGCCGGTGTTATTTCCGGTTTTATTGCGGTCCATCGCCCATTCCATACAGGTGTACCCAATGATTTACTTTTCTATATATATGAGTACTAGCTACTTGCTGACTTTATCTTTTGAAAAAGGCATTTATGCCGAAACATGTAAAGAGGACTTGGTCAGCCCAGCTGTTTTACATTTTATATGCCTGTCTTTCACGGATGTCTGTAAGTGTATCAGCTTTATTGATAATAAATTGATATTAGCAATATTACGCTATATGTCCCTCCATTTCTTTTCGGATTCACCATCCACCATGTTGAAGGGGAATCTCTGAACAAATTCCATCTGCTGGAGATTTGCATGGTTTCCATTGGAATCGGTGAAAATCTGTGGGGACACTCCATCATTTTAAGCCTGTTTGACTCCTACACCATAAGGTGTTTGGGGTCCCATCTATCTGGTGAGCGCAACATATTTTTACCTTCACTGGTGACGGGATTTGCTGCACTTATTTGATTTGCACCAATTTATACATATTGGACTTTCTACATCACCATTGTTTATTCCGTCGTTGAGGAATGCTTCCTGTGATTGGACAATTTATTTTGTTGGATAATACATTTTTTTCTTTCTTTAGCGCTGCACATATTTTTGTATTTGTTATGTATAAGGTAGGATGCTATCACCTTCTTACATGGCCATCCTAACAGTAATGCCAGCCACTGACTTCAGTCATGGTCCCTTTACAGTGCCCCTCATACAGTGACTTCCGATAGTCAGCTCCCAAACCAAGCCTTCTGGTTCTTATTCACTAAATCACCCTCAAGAGGGGGATCTGTGACACCTGTTATAGGATAGAGGGGGGATCCAGGATCATGAGGGTCCGATCATCCCAGGGAGGGGCCCACGTCCACCCACAAACCTGTCAGGGGGAGAGGGGGAACATTTTACTCACCATACCGGAACAGGCGGGCGCCAACTCCTGACAGAACCCCTCTCCACCGAGGTGGGGGGGCTGTCGACCAATACGGACGCCGTGACTCAGTTTCCAACTGGTCGTCGGCGTCCCGGCGAGACGTTTAACTCGCAGGGTCAGTCCCTGTCCAGTGGGACTATGTCGCGGCCGACCCAGCGCGGAGCTAGGGCTTGCACGCGCTCGTAGGCTGACTGGGGTGACCACTGGATCTCAACATCCAGCCCGTCGCCCAGTTTCAGCATACTTGCTTGAAGATCTCACAGGAACAACTGGAGAAAAAAAGCTGCCTAAAAAAATTTTTCTAAAAAAATCTTGCCAGGACCAAAGATCCCAGCAAGGAACTTAGGTCCTTACTCCTGACTAGACAGAAAAAAACTGACATCCTGTAGCAGGGAGAGAGAGTATATACCCTCTGGGACTGCCCCTAAGGTGTGGCCAGAACGTTTTCCTTCTGCCTAGTGTCCTACTCCTGTAGAGGGCAGTATAACCCGATTTGATATTAATCAAGAGGACTGCGTCTGTCAATGAGCGACAGAGAAATAAATTTTACCTACTGCATCACTACTGCCTACCTCTGTTACTCCTGCCCTTAAAATCCCATACCTGACCTGAGGCACCACAAACCACAAACAATTTTTTCGGGATGGTGGCAGAAACGACTACTAACTTTCCAATGTAAGATCCAAAAACCTATCTTCACATTATAAGAACATAACCCTTTAAAAGCCGAAACGTGAGATAATAAAGTCTGGAAAAAAATTAAGAGTGTGAGTATCTATACAACTGTGCTTTAGGAGCTGCTTGTATGCATAGCACTATGGTATGTCTTGTAAGGTAAGGATGTATTGTATACTACAGAGCCTTCAAGACAGGCAAGTCAGAAACCAGTATGAAAAAGAGTACAGGGAAACTGGTTATGGTGGGGATTCAAAAGGGTTTTAACCGTCAGGGTGCAATATGAAAAGACCATGGCCCTGGGCCTTTATAGCAAACTGTGGCTAACTACACTAGTTGTACCACATGCCAAGATGAGCACCAAATATAGGATCCAGTGCTCAGAGCAAATATTACAGCCCAGCCCCATGGCTGTGGGTTCCTGGTACAGTTTTTATGGTGTGCTCAAAGGACACCGATCCGAAAACTGCTAATGAGTCATATGGGCAGTAAGCAGTCAGATCTTGATAGAAGTGTGAGTTGAAAGAGGTAACTAAATCTAGTGAAATTTTAGTAGTAAAATCTTCTCCAAAAAGGTGAAGGTGTCCATCGCCCAAGAACACTAGCAAAAAACTGAAGCCTGACAGAGTGGATGGGGTTATATAGGGACACTAGGGGGTGAACCCAACAAAGCTTTTTGCATGTGTGCAATCATCTGAGTGTAGCAGCATATAACCCATGGTCTAAGAATCCATTCTTGTGTTCTGTATTGTATAATAAACATGACAGTTTTTGCCCCAAATGGCACTTTAAACCACCTTTTTTATAGCAAAATTGCTCAAATAGTTTGCTACACTGCATATCATTGGAATAAATCTTTAAAGTCTTTGCATAAAGTAGGGAAGGGTTAGACCTTTAGTTAAGAGAAGTATGGGTTATAAAAAAAAAAAAAAAAGCCTTATACTCACCTACTGTAGGTGGATGCAGCATTTATCCAATGATGCATCTGTCTCCCGCCGTCTCTGCAGTGAGAACTGAGCGATCAAACACCACCCACTACTCAGTTCTCCCCTCCGCTCTGAGCAGAGAGCCATGACTGTCAGTCAACAGCCATCTGCTCTGCCCCTCCAGCACTCATTGGAGTGCTGGTCTAGGGAGGGGAGGGAGCAGCTGGCTGGCTCAGTCTAGTAGCTGTCCAGCTGAGAGACTGGCTTAGTCTACCAGCTGGCCAGCTCAGAGGCTGAGTCAGCTGCCGATCCAGGCATGTGGGTAAATCCTGACTGAAGTTGGGATCTTTCTACAGCCTGGACCAGCTGAGTGACTATCGGTGAAAACAGTTCACAGAGTGCAGAATGATTCACCCTCCTGTGATTCATAGAAGTATGGCCAAAAAAGCTTTGGCCATATTCCTTCTTTAGGTTTATATTACTGTTCTGTTCCGGTAGATTCACTACCCTACTTTTATTGGTGACCATTGTTACAGAGCTAAAACGTTAAGTATGCAAACTTTGGAATCAGCAAAAGTGATGGAAAATCCTCCAATGGGGACACCTGTTATTATGACAACTCTCAGAGATGGGATTTTGTTTCACTTTGGTGCGATAACGTCTCATTTCCTGTTGTTTCTCATGGACATGAAGTGAAAAGAGATTCCCTAGTGTGACATGAGCAGAAAAAAAATAACCTGATAGGGGCTTTAACCTGTCTTTACTTTATCCAATATTAAAAAAGTTTGACTCAACAAACAATTGCACACAAAGCGTAAAAATACAGTAAACTCTTTACTGAACATCGCAAAATTATATTGTGGTTTGTAATATATAATTTTGCTGCACATATTTATAAACTAAGAAACTTTATTGTTTTTTTTAATAATTTGTCTAACCCTTTTTACGTGCAAGTTGACACGTAACTGGATATTGAAGATTTCTTACCTGTCCAGCCAGATTGAAATAGGAATGATTTGTTAGGTTTACAGGTGTGGTCTTACTGGTCTTGGCCTTATAAGTTACAGCCAGTTCATTGCCAACAAGTGTATAAGTCACCCAGATTTTTAACTCCCCAGGGTATCCTTCCTCTCCATCGCCACTTGTGTAAGAGAATTGGACACCATTTTCAACCACCTCTGGAGTCCAGAACACCTGCAATAAAGGATTTATTACACAAACAATATCCCCAGTTGCAAGGAACATGAAAAGACAAAAAACAAAAAAGAAGAAAACATATATAGAGAATTATGACTGAACTATGGAGTTTATTTACTAAAGGCAAATCCACCGTGCACTGCAATTGCACTGCTGTAGATCTGAGGAGAAGCTCTGCTCAAATCTATCATCCGATCATGTGCAAGCAAAAATGCTATTTTTTTATTTTCCTTGCATGTCCCCCTCAGATCTACAGCGACTGTACTTCCAAGTGCACAGTGGATTTGCCTTTAGTAAATAAACCCCCATGTGTCTTTTCAAAAATGGCTGTTATGATTCTATAGTTAATACAATTAGGCTTTTGATCAGCTTTCTGACTGATATTTACTCTAGAAATAATGTGCACACTCCTCCAGCCAGATTGTCCTGACCTCATTTGATGGACATTTTCACACTCCAATCTCTAATTTCTCCCACCACAATGGAACTTGCTCTCCTCTCATTCATCCTCATTACTATCATGCTTTTTTGTAATACTTTTGCCTTTGTAACTCTCCATTTCACAGTCACTCCAGACCATGCTTGCCTTGTCTCCCCGCTGTCCTTCATTTGTCTGCTCGCTCTCCGTTTTTGTATTTTCTGCATGGCTAATTTGCTTCTCATTGCTATAAAATATCTGATTTTACTATAAAGCTCCTTTACCCCATCCACTACCTTTTCATTTTTCCTATGGTTCCTGAAATTTCTTTATTGTGTATACACCCTCTGCTGATTAATACCCGGAGAAATGCAGGTAATAATTATGGATATATTTTTAATTTAAAGAATAAGTCTGACTTGCAATTTTAAGATGAGATTACAGAAAAGTAATCTCAAATATGGGTGTCAGATGGTTTGTACAGGGGAGCAATTTCAGTGTTTGACATAGGCGTTATTTTAGCACTGTGAAAGTTTTAAATTTTTGGTAATGTATGATTACGTTCCTTTAGATGTTTTTATCATGGATGTAGTGCAGCTGCAACATGGAAAGCAGTTCTCTGATCTACCATATAATTGCCATGTCTGCTCATTTCCCCTTGAGAGTTGGGATGTAATGACAAGTTTAATTGTTGCATCGTTCTGGATAATGCTCTGGACCATTGCACATTTAGGTCACTTTATTTTTTGTTCATGAAATATACAAAGAAAGGATCACAATTGCCTCTTGCTCAATCAACATGCTCACACTCGAATCAGCCCTTTAAATTGGTCTCCAGGTGGTATATGATTCCAACTCATTTGGCACACCTTTGCACAAATTCCTCTGGCACCTGTTTTCGGGGCTGCTCCCTCCCAGAGGATGTACTCCATGTGTGGGGGTTGTGCTCCATGCGTTCCAGATTTTGGAGGAAGGTTCTTAACCTGCCCCTTTCCTAGGGATCTTTGGTAGATGCTATCACATCTGAAGCCCCCAGGTCTCACAAGATCCTAATTCAAACTGGCTACATACAGGGATTGAACAAAAAGATGGAAACACTACATGATTTGCAGGTGTGAAAGTGACGTCATGTTTTGCATTGAAAGTGGAAGTGATGTAACATAGGACCATAGGCGGCATAAACTCCAAACATACACTAGACACACCAAACTGGATTAATAATGGTCTCGGCCTTGTCTATTGGTTTTCACGAAAATAAATAATTAACAATTCACCATAACTCTTTTAATCAATAAAGAGTAGAGATAGCCAGACAGATTAAGGGTAAAAAGTTCCAGAGGATGGGGGTGGTTCTGGTGGCGAGGAGGAGACAAATGAACTAGAGAGCAGGAGTTATGAGGAGCAAAGAGGACAGCTTGGGTGCAATTTTGAGACATGATTTGTGATGTAGATTGGAGCAGAGTTGTGAATGTTTTTTTTGTGTTAGTATATTGAATGTAATTGCTGGGCAAAGGGAAGCCAGTGGACGGACTGGCAGATAGGGGTTGCAGACAGTGAGCAGTTGGTAAGGTAGAGGAGTCCGGTAGCAGCATTCATGATAGATTTAATGGGGGATAGTCTGTGTAGAGGTAGACCTATGACAAAAGAGTTGCAATAGTGAAGGCAAGATATAACAAGAGAGTAAGTCAGTAGCTTGGTGGTTTCATTAGTTAAAAGGGGTTTTTACTGTTCTAACAGTAGAACCCCTTACACAGTTTAACATTGCACTGCTTTTCAACTTTCAACTTCATTGAGTGCTCGCATGTCTTCTTAAGCAACCTGAGACTGAACAGTTTTGTGCCAATGATAGAATCACTATTCAACCACTTGCCTATAGGGCACTTTCACCCCCTTCCTGCCCAGGCCAATTTTCAGCTTTCAGCGCTCTCACGCTTTGAATGACAATTGCGCGGTCATGCTACACTGCACCCATATGACATTTTTATCATTTTTTTCACACATATAGAGCTTTCTTTTGGTGGTATTTAATCACTGCTGGGTTTTTTATTTCTTACAAAAAAAAAAGAAAAAAAGGCGGAAAATTTTGAAAAAAAAAAAAGTTTCTTATTTTCTGTGAGTAAATTTTGAAAATAAATACATTTTTCTCCTTCACTGATGTGCGCTGATGAGGCGGCACTGATGGACACTGATAGGCTGCACTTATGGGCACTGATGAGGTGGCACTTATGGGCACTGATGAGGTGGCACTTATGGGCACTGATGAGGTGGCACTGATGAGGAAGTACTAATATGCCGCACTGATGAGCACTGATAGGTGGCACTGATAGGCGGCACTGATGAGCACTGAGAGGTGGCACTGCTGGGCACTGAGAGGTGGCACTGCTGGGCAGCACTGATGGACACTGATGGGTGGCACTGATGGAAACTGACGGGTGGCACTGATGGACACTGATGGGCAGCACCTATGAGCAGTGATGGGCAGCACCACCAGTGCCCACACTTAGTACCCATAGTGCTGCTAGTCAGTGCCCATCAGTGCCTAGATGAGCAGGCACTGATGGGCACTGACTGGCAGCACTATGGGCACTGATGGGTGCACTGATGGTGGGCACTGTGGGCACTGATAGCATTTTATTTCATAGTTACATAGTTACATAGTTAGTGAGGTTGAAAAAAGACATCAGTCCATCCAGTTCAACCTATGATGTGTGTGTGTGTTTGCTTTTAGCCGTACATTGTATACCCCTGTATGTTGTGGTCTTTAAGGTGTCCATCTAACAGTTTTTTGAAACTATCAATGCTCCCTGCTGATACGACTGCTTGTGGAAGAGAATTCCACATCCTTACCGCTCTTACAGTGAAGAACCCCTTACGCACTTTAAGGTTAAACCGCCTTTCCTCTAGTTTTAGTGAGTGGCCACGAGTCTTATTGTATCTCCTTTCTCTGAATAGTTTGTTCCTTATGCTCGGGTCGCCAGTACAGTATTTGTACATTGATATCATATCCCCCCTCAATCGTCTCTTCTCCAGAGAGAATAAGTTCAGGGCTTGTAGTCTTTCTTCATAGCTGATGTCCTCCATCCCCCTAATTATTTTTGTTGCCCTTCTCTGGACTTTCTCCAGTTCCAGCACATCCTTCCTGAGGACCGGTGCCCAGAACTGGACAGCATACTCCAGATGTGGCTGGACCAGAGTCTTGTAGAGCGGGAGAATAATCTCTTTATTTCTGGAGTGAATCCCCTTTTTTATACATCCCAGTATTCTGTTGGCTTTGCTTGCTGCGGCCTGGCATTGCATGCCACTGCCAAGCCTGTTGTCTACCAGTACCCCTAAGTCCTTTTCCATCCTAGACTCACCCAGAGGTTCCCCCCCTAGCGAGTAGCTTGCTTTCTGGTTTCTGGCCCCCAAGTGCATTACTTTACATTTTTCAACATTAAATCTCATCTGCCATGTAGTTGCCCACTCCGTTATTTTGTTCAGGTCCGCTTGCAAGGTTTCCACATCCTGCATAGAAGATATTGGCATGCCTAATTTAGTATCATCCGCAAATACTGAGATTGTACTAGATATCCCCTCCTCTAGATCATTTATGAATAAATTAAACAGGATTGGTCCCAGGACAGAACCCTGGGGGACCCCACTTTCCACACCCGCCCAATCCGAGTACTCCCCATTAATCACCACCCTCTGTACTCTCCCCTGGAGCCAGTTCTCTATCCAGGTACTCACCTTATGGTCCATACCTATCTTCCTTAGTTTGTACAGTAAGCGTTTGTGGGGAACGGTGTCGAAGGCCTTTGCAAAGTCCAGATACACCACATCCACAGGCTTACCTTTATCTAGGTGGCAGCTCACTTCATCATAGAAGGTTAATAGATTGGTTTGGCACGAACGATTTTTCATGAATCCGTGCTGATTAATACTTATAATACCGTTTTCATTACTAAAGTCTTGTATGTGGTCCCTTAACATCCCCTCCAATATTTTGCAGACTACAGATGTTAGGCTCATCGGCCTATAGTTACCCGGGATATATCTCGGCCCCTTTTTAAATATTGGTACCACGTTGGCTTTTTTCCAATCAGCTGGCACCATACCCGTCTGTAAACTATCCATAAAGATCAAGAATAATGGTCTGGCAATCACCTGGCTGAGCTCTTTAAGAACCCTCGGGTGCAAGTCATTCGGTCCCGGGGATTTATTTATGTTAAGCTTCTCTAGTTTAGCTCTAAGTCTATCTTCTGTTAGCCATGGCGGCACTTCCTGAGGTGTATTATTTAGTTCGGCCTTACAAGCTGGGTTCGTGTAGACCCCCGATTCCTTTGTGAAGACTGAAGAAAAGAAATTATTTAACACTTCCGCCTTTTCTCTGTCCTCAGTGGCCATTTTTCCTTTATCATCTTTTATGGGGCCAATGTGTTCTGGCCTCGCTTTCTTACTGTTTATATACTTAAAGAACTTCTTGGGGTTCTTTTTACTCTCCTCCGCTATATGTCTCTCGTGTTCTATTTTAGCCGCACTGATTTCATCTTTACATTTCTTATTACACTCTTTATAATGCTTAAATGCTGCCACTGACCCCTCAGTCTTGTATTTTTTGAAGGCCTTTTCTTTAGCTCTAATATACATTTTTATGTTGGAGTTTAGCCACCCAGGGTTTAGTTTTGTTCTTTTAAATTTATTTCCCAGTGGAATGCACTGGCCCACCCCCTTGTTAAGTATGCTCTTGAAGCACTCCCATTTTTCCTCCGTGTTCTTTGTTCCCAGGGTTCTATCCCATTTTATATTTTCTAGCAGTGAGCGCAGTTTAGGGAAATTGGCTCTTTTGAAATTCAGCGTCTTAATATTACCCTTGTGTTTCCTATTACTGTGATTAATACTGAAACCAATTGACCTATGGTCACTGCTCCCTAAGTTTTCCCGTATTTCTATATCCGTGAGCAGGTCTGCATTGTTGGTAATCAGTAGGTCAAGTACCGCATTGTTTCTTGTCGGTGCATTCACCATCTGACCCATGAAATTGTCCTGCAAAATATTTAGGAACTGCCTAGCCTTGGCTGAGTGCGCGGTTCCTTCTGCCCAGTCTATATCTGGATAATTAAAGTCCCCCATTATAATGACATTTCCCATCCTTGCTGCCAATCCTATCTGTAACATGAGGTCCGCCTCCCCCTCCTCACTCTGGTTGGGGGGCCTATAGCATACGCCCAATATTACCTTCCCCACCGTGACTTCCCTTTGAAGCTCTACCCATAGGGATTCTGCCTCGTCCATAGCTCCATTAATATCATCCCTCATATTTACCTGTATACTGTTCTTAATATACAGACATACCCCTCCCCCTTTTTTACCCTCTCTATCCCTGCGATAAAGGGAATACCCCTGAATGGTCGCCATCCAATCATGAGAGCTGTCGAACCAAGTCTCAGTTATCCCCACAAAATCTAAGTCCTCCTCAAACATCAGCAGCTCCAGCTCTCCCATCTTGTTGGCCAGGCTTCTGGCATTGGTATACAAGCCTCGTAATTTAGATTGGTTACATTTATCCTCATTTGATGTTTTTAGGCTGCTCTCTTGATTTTTCCCCGTACCCACCCTGGGTTTAGGAGCTCCGAACACCCTACCGCTAATGCCCCCATTTCTGCCCTCTGAATCTTGCTTTCCACTGGCTAATTCTACATCTGTACCCTCCCCCCCATTCCCTAGTTTAAAAGCCCCTCTAACTTTTCGGCCATCCTCGCACCCAGTACGGCTGCACCCACCCCATTTAGGTGCAATCCGTCCCTACCAAAGAGCCGGTGACCGACTGAGAAGTCGGCCCAGTTCTCCAGGAACCCGAAACCCTCCTTACTACACCAGCTCCTCAGCCACTCGTTAACTTCCCTAATCTCCCGCTGCCTCTCTGGTGTGGCTCGAGGTACAGGTAGTATTTCGGAAAATACTACCTTGGAGGTCCTAGTCCTCAACTTAGCGCCTAAGTCCCTGAAATCGTTTAGGACTCTCCGTCTTCCTCTGCCTATGTCATTGGTACCCACGTGTACCATGACAGCTGGGTCTTCCCCAGCCCCACCCAGTAATCTGTCCACCCGATCCGCGATGTATTTCCCTCTTGTGTAATCAGTGCACTGGTGATCAGTGCCCTGATTACATTTCTCTGTGTCCCCTATGAGGAGCAGCCGCCGATCGGCTCTCCTCTTCCTCACACGGTCTCTGGGAGAAGCTGGCAATGAGAGATGATCTCATATGTTTACATTTGAGATCATCTCTCATTGGACGTTCCGATCACGTGGTAAATGGCCGCTGTGATTGGCCATTCACCACGATCTGTGATTGGCTGTGTCCAAGGGACACAGCCGACACAGATTTTGCCCGATGCACGCTCGCGGGAGCGCACGGGGAGCCTGTTACTGGGAGCCCGTTTAAAGACAGCCTCCCGTAAATTAGAGCCCGCGCTGTAGCCGTCTTTCGGCTATAGCACGGGCGGGAGGTGGTTAAATATTTGTAAATTGCATTCATATCTCCTCATAATCGTATAGGCACATCAAGGGCTTGGGTGTTACATTATTTTATTGGCCAGAATAATCATTTATTCTGTCCACTGAAATAAACAAATGCTCCAGCACTAAACGCGTCTAGGCGCATAAAGCATTTTTTCGGCCAAAACTCTGCTGCTCCTGGACGCACTGGCTGTGAGTTATTTTTTTCTGCCTCTTGTAAATGCCTCTAAACACCTATGTGTTCATGCTAATAGTCTAGTAAAGTACAGAGGGCTAGCGCTTAGGATCACCTATTACGGTAAATACGTGTATAAAAATCAATAAATAATATAAATAAGCTGCTGCTGGTAAAAAAGGGGGGTACCTTTCAATCAATAAATTAACAAAGTACCTGCGCTGCTTATAAATGGAACTGTATAACTTATAATCAAATAAATAAATAATTGTGCTAAAATTATGCTCATCAGTGATGTACTAAAAGTGCTCGTGCATAGACTGTGTCTAATATAACCATTATGCAATCATTATAAATCAATATGATTATATAAATATAAGTTGACTTCCGGGTTCCGGACACACGGGTGAAGCGCACGGCCATTCGTTTGGCAGCCCGTGGGATTGTATAAGGCGGACATATTTCTACAATATTGTTAGTGTATCTTTTTATTTGCGTGAAGAATAACGTTTTTGGAAATACTGCACGATGATAGCACTTTTCTTTTCATGAAACCTATGAGCAATATCTGGATGCTGTGAGCGGCAGAGGACTGCTACAACTTTCTGGCTGGTGGCCTATAGAGGTGGTCATCACCTAGGATTACTTATAAGGCGATTTATTACTCAGCTTCTGGTGAGTGGGGAACAGAGGGGAGCACCTACTCACTAGGACTGAGCACCGGCACTTTGTATGAGCACGTAGCACTTTTATGACCACAGAGACTTTCACTTTAATAATACTGAATGAAGACTATATGAACTATTCTTTTTACACAAGAATTAATTTTGGAATATATTTATTCACCAATTTATGTTTTATATTTATATTTTGTATAATCATATTGATTTATAATGATTGCATAATGGTTATATTAGACACAGTCTATGCACGAGCACTTTTAGTACATCACTGATGAGCATAATTTTAGCACAATTATTTATTTGATCATAAGTTATACAGTTCCGTTTATAAGCAGCGCAGGTACTTTGTTAATTCATGCTAATAGTCTGCTAGCTTTGCTTGCTACAGCTTGGCATTGCATAGAACATGGAATCAAGGCCAAGCTCAGAGATGGCAGCCTTAAATGCCGGGAGAGCAGCCCATCTAGTAGGGGTGGTGAGAGTAGTGCAGGAAGGCCTAGAAAGTTGGTAATAATAGGGGAATCTATAATCAGAAGGACTGATAGAATAATTTGTCTTCAGGATCACCTAAACCAAATGGATTGCGGTCTCCCTGGTGCCAGAGTTCGGCATATGGTGGACTGGGTTGATAAATCACTGGGAGGGGCTGAGCATGACCCAGCTGTCTTAGTCCACGTTGGAACCAATGACAGAATATATTGACGGTGAAGGCTCCTTAAAGCGAAGTTCCACCCAAAAGTGGAACTTCCACTCATCTGCTCCCCCCTCCCCGGTGCCACATTTGGCACCTTTCAGGGGGGGAGGGGGAACAGATATGTCTTTTTACAGGTACCCTTCCCCACTGCCGGGAGTCCGCGCCGCTGCGCCGTCCCTTGGAAGTTCTGTCCCCCTTCTCCTCCCCCCACCCCTGAGCCAATTAGAATGCGCAGCGCACTTCGCGCATGCCTAGTGGGAAAGGCTTCATTGCCAGTTTCTCTTAGAATAAATGGTGGTGGCAGCACCCGGCAGCTGATCCGAAAATATGCTTGGACGCTGACATCGCAGGCTCCCTGGACAGGTAAGTGTCTATATATTAAAAGTCAGCAGCTACAGTATTTGTAGCTGCTGTCTTTTTAATTTTTTTTCCCCAGCTGGAACACCGCTTTAAGAATCAATTTAAAGAACCCGGCTGCAAGTTGAAGGCAAGGTGATATTCTCTGAAATATCGCCCGTGCCATCCGCAATACAGGTAAACAGGTGAGATTAGAGAGCTAAATGCATGGCTAAAGACCTGGTGTAAGAAGGAAGGATTTGGGTTTCTTGAGCACTGAGCTAACTTTTCATTGGGGTACAACCTATATGCTAAACATGGTTTGCACCTAAATGGAAGGGGGTCTGCTGTGCTGGGGGAGAAGTTTATGGGAAGGCTGGAGGAGTATTTCAATTAGAATGGAGGGGGAGGGAGAATTCGATTACAATCAGGTCAGACAGGGATCCATCCCTATAGTACTTTTTGTACTAAAATAAAAAATTGACAATGAATTAAAGTGTTTGTTCACCAATGCCAAGAAGCAAGCAAAGAGAGACAGAGAGAGATAATTTTGCCCCTGTACAAATTAGTAGTAATACCTCATCTGGAATATGCAGTTCAGTTTTGGGCCCCAGTTCTCAAAAAAGGATATCGGGGAACTGGAGAAAGTGCAGAGAGGGGCAACCAAACTGATAGGAGGCATGGAGGCTAGGGATAGACCGATCATCGGCAAGGTCGATATATTGAGGGCAGATATGCACTTTCCCCGATATATCAGTATCGGCCCCGGAACTGGGTGATATTGCCGATATTTTTGTGTAGCCATTCTGCCTTCTTAGGCCGCCTGCCTCACCTTGGACAGCCTTATCTGGAGTCGGGACTAGTCTCGCGGGAATGCATCACAGCCATACACCCAACCACAGCAGCCCAGGGCCAGCCACCCACATCCACAGGCCCTGTACCAGCCAGCCAGCCACAGGCACTGTACCAGCGAGCCAGCCACCCCCAGGCCCTGTACCAGCCAGCCAGCCCCCCACAGGCCCTGTACCAGCCCCCCACAGGCACTGTACCAGCCAGCCAGCCACCCACAGCCCCTGTGCCAGCCAGCCACCCACCCACCACAGGGTACCAGCTAGCCAGCTACCCACCACAGGGTGCCAGACAGCCAGCCACCCACAGACAAGGTGCCAGACAGCCAGCCACCCACAGAAAGGGTGCCAGACAGCCAGCCACCCACCCACAGAAAAGGGTGCCAGACAGACAGCCACCCACAGGCCCTGTACCAGCCAGCCACAGAAACTGTACCAGCCAGCCACCCAAATCCCCTGTGCCAGCCAGCCACCTACCACAGGATGCCAGCCACCCACCACAGGGTGCTAGACAGTCAGTCACCCACCACAGGGTGCCAGACAGCCAGCCGTCCATCACAGGGTGCCAGCCAGCCAGCCGTCCATCACAGGGTGCCAGCCAGCCAGCTATCCACCACAGGGTGCCAGCCAGCCGTCCATCCACCACAGGGTGCCAGCCAGCAGTCCACCACAGGGTGCCAGCCAGCTGTCCACCACAGGGTGCCAGCCAGCCTTCCACCACAGGATGCCAGCCAGCCATCCACCCACCACAGGGTGCCAGCCAGTCACCCACCACAGGGTGCCAGCCAGTCACCCACCACAGGGTGCCAGCCAGCCAGTCACCCACTACAGGGTGCCAGCCATTAAGCATTAAACAAAAATTAACATTTTCAGAACCAGATTTGTGTCAAAAATTGTCTTTATTTTTCAAAACTTTAAATGTACAAAATATCGGCCCAAATTGGCCGATACCGATACGTTGTGACCAAAATATCGGTATCGGCCCTGAAAAAAACATATCAGTCTATCCCCAATTGAGGCGCTATGAGGAAAGATTAGAGGAACTTAATTGATTCTCTCTTGAAAAGAGGAGATTAAGGGGGATATGATCAACATGTATAAATACATAACGGGTCCATATAGTGAACTTGGTCTTGAGTTATTCACTTTAAAACGTTTTGTAAACCCTCACTTTTTTTTTTTTTTTTTTAATAAAAAAAAAAACATGCCTATACTTACCTGCTCTGTGCAATGGTTTTGCACAGAACAGCCCTAATCCTCTTCTTCTGGGGTGCCCCTATGGAAAGTCGCTTTCCATGGGGGCACCAGTGCAGGCACGCTCCCGAGTTCCGCTGCTGCATCCATAGACCCCTGGTCCCGTGTCACAGTTTTTGATTGACAGCAGTGGGAGCCAATGACGAACATCTGCCGCTCCACAGAGAGCTATGGATAGTCAGATTGGGTCCGCCTAAAAAACTGACAGGTGGACCTGATCCATCCATCAGTGTGAAAGGGGCCTTACTTGCATAGTCAGTCAACAACAAAAATTTAAATCTGCATACAAACACATACACTTATATAAACAAATCATAACAAACACAACTTATTTATATATATTGCAACCTTATTTGCCTAAGGACAGAAAAAAGTGTATATATTGTGATATTTGATGTTCACTAGTCCACTACACTTGTAAAAGCAGTCCTAATTTTTCGAAAAGACAAACAAAACAGCTTCTTATTTGTTAGCATGGAAAAACAAAACAGTCCACCAATCTTCCAAAGAAAGCAAAATTTGGGCTTACCACCAGCATAAATGCATAAATTTGTCCCTTAACCTCCCTGGCCGTATGATTCTTTCCGATTTTAGGTGCTGAAAGCGGTACCATTATTTTGCATGTAATTCTTAAGAACGAGCAGCCCAAACCCACTATTTACAATTATAATATAATAAATAACTATAATTAAGTTAAAGTATATATATATATATATATATATACCCCCGTCCCTACCACATTCTTTACCCAAGGGTCTATAGGAATCCAATACTTTTAAAAGGGAAATCTCTATCCTCCTACTCATTATTTTGTATAGCCAGTGTAACTGCATAGCCACCAATGAACTATCTTAATTAAACTTAATTAAAATTCAAGTTACTATTTTTTATGCTTGAGAATCCCCAATATGGAGCACCTTAGGGGTTAATTTGGAAGATCATTTTCATCTGATTAAAAACCTGTAATCATCAGATCTCCTTAAATAGATTCCCCTTGGGCGCCTTCCTGAGGTTCTGAAGAAGCTTGCTTTGAATTTGGGCAGGCGAAACATGTAAACCGAGGGATGCTACACCATGGCCCTGGGAGCATCTTTCCCCGAGAGGAATGTTGGATGGAACTGACAGCCCAGGAACTAAGAGGAAACGTCAATAAAGAGGAACTTTTGAAGCACATACAGTGGAGTAGCCCAGTGAAGCTTGAGCGTACAGTGACTCTGGGATGTAAAAATGACAGGCGGAGATGATCTACACTCCAGGCCGGGAGGAATCCAGGAGAGCGGCGGCAACCCCTAGATGGGACGCAAACTTTCAACTTACAGTGAGTCGGCTGTCAGCCACCACACCGCCTCTATGAATGACTATCATTTGTTTATCTGACCCTTGCCTGCCGAACACTAACACACTCTCCAGGCTCAATAAGAAGCACGTCTCCCTGCTATTGCAGCGTCCATCCTGATTACACTGCCTGTTTAATCTTTTGCTCACTGCTCTCCTCATAACTTTGTCACAAATCCATCCCCCTTGACATTTACTTACAATATTTCTGCACCCTAGATTGATGCAGTGGTACTGCACTCCCCTTCCTCATGGGGTTATGCTATTCTTGAGACGGTTGTTACTTTAAGGGGATGAATATCCTTTCATTGGTATAGGTTGTTACGTGGATATTGCTGTTTATAGCTAATCTCATAAACTGCAACCCCCACTACTTAGTAGCTAAATGTCTCTCATATTTCACAACTTGCTCCTGGACCCAGTGTGCGTTTTTATTGTTATTTTCAAAAACAACGTTATGTGGTGTTATGTGCAGGGTTAAAATTTGCAATGTAAATTTGTTAAATTTTTACTGCAAATCGCCTGGGGTCACTCTATACCTGTCTTTTGGGGGTCTCTCCTATCTTTTTATATTTTTTGTACTTTGACGTAACTGGTATTTAGACCTCCTTCACATTGAGGAGAAATTGATGCATGCATTTTTGATCGCACACAGGCTCCCCCAACTAGGGGTGAACCCCCCCTTTCCTACCTATTTGGAGTACAGGAATCATTGCCTGCAAGTAGCAAGGTACCATGAGATATGTGGTCCATAGAAATTGAAAAATAAACTAAAAGATTGCATGGAGAAGAAGTTGCAATGCATGTAGAAAATCCATGAAGCTGTGGAAAGAGATGGCCAGCAGACAGGCAGAAATCGCAACAGTAAAGAAGATTTTTTTAATTAAGCAGATAATGGATTGTCAAAAATAACAATCATTTGTACTGCTATTAGAATGCTAATGTCAGAAGGTAAAAGTTTATGCTGTGACTAAATCGCTTTTAATCTTTTAACTTTTAAGAAAAATTATACTGCCTGTCATACTACAGAACCATCAGCAAACTATATACCTGGATACAAAACAAATCTCTTTCACCCAGCGATTGATGATGATACAGTACAACACTGATATATTGTAAATAATAGCTGCTGCTATTTCAAAATAAAATCATATACTCATGCTTCCATTGGCCACATAAAATATAAATATATTGAATAATAAACAATGTTCACACTAGCAGCGCTTCCAATAGGACAGTATTTTAATTACATTTAATTTATTTTTATATACTTTATGTATTTTTTATGTTTTTTTTTTTATTTGTTTTAAACTTATATAATTGCTTATCAATATTTAAGGGGATGTATATTATGAATTGTTATACGATTATGACATGTTATTTATTAACCCATTTTAATATAGTCCAGATATGATTAATGTTTAGGGGAAGTTTTTTAGGGGAGGTTTTTTATTCGATTCTAATGATATTGGTAATGTCAGTGAGTAACAGATACCCCTTGTTTCTCATGTCTGCAGTGTGACAAGCATCTGGAAGTAGATAAATGTACAATATAGTATGTGTACATTTGAAGTTTATGCTCAATGTTATCTTTAATTTGAGTATGGTACTGGAATCCTGGATTGAAGGATATATTAGGGTGGTTAATTGCACCTGATCCAGATTTTTTGCTGTCACGCAGTGGGGATGGGTTGTGCATATTAATACATTATATATTATTTATCATGTGGCTTGCTCACTTTATATTAACTTTGCATCCTATAAAGTGTACCATTGTGGTGGTATGCTGGTAGTTATGGGTTTAGAGCCCTATATAGTTAACTGATGCTGAGGAGGTTGGAGCCTGGCACAGTCATATGTTGCTGAGGGTGTCAATAACCTTGATAGGCAGCATAATAAATAGCAGTAGCTGTGCCGTGTGACCACGGCCCCAGACTAAGACGAATAACGAAACTCGCCAGGGCATGACCACGAGGCTGCCTAGACGACAGATCGTGATGTGCCTCCCGATCATTCGGCTTGAGCAAGGGCTGTGAGCTTCAGCAGTGAGATCAGCAGTCACTATCTGTGGCATTGTGTTTGTGCTTGTCAGGTTTGATTTAATGTAAGCAGATTGACTCGGGGTTTTGGAATGTGTGTTTTGAATTATTCAATAAACTGGGTTACGCTATGGAGTCCTCTATCCTTTATATACATCCTTCATATGATACCCATTGGGAGAGGAGTGTTTGATGAAAAAACTCGTGTGAGTGAGGGGAGGACTCAGCACAGTTGTGAAGTCCATGTCCTGTTGGTATCAGAGGAGGAAAGGCAGACTGATCCTGACGGAACGGCCCGACCTTTCCAATATCAAAGCCTGCTTTGGTTTCTGGTGAGTGTTTAATCCCTAGGGGAGATGTCGCACATGGTGGGGTGACAGGAAGGTGTTTTGAATCGTTTCATCGTATACATCTGGATTATTTTGTTCCCCCATCCATACTCCCTGGGAAGATTTTAAATTATTAAAGCATGTTGCTGAACTGATAAGCGCTGCCAGTGTGAATATTGTTTAATATTCAATATATTTATATTTTATGCGGACAGTGGAAGCATGAGTATATGATATACCTGGATAGTATTATATGCAGGAAAAAAGTAGCAACTTATTAGTAGAGTAGCAATTTATTTCAAAACAATCATGTAAAAAAAAAAAACTTGAGTGAATATACATGAAAATAAGTCAAATCAACAGTACAGTGTACTGAATACATGATGATTACAGTGTAATTGTATCTTCTAAAGAAACCCCTTATTTACCTTATCAAAGCCCTTAAGCCCTCCATGGATGCTATTAGGCCCATTGTTGATCGGAAGACGGTAATCCTTACCATCCAGAGTAAAGCTACCTTTGGCAATTCTGTTTGCAACGCGACCAATCACTGCTCCAAAATAGGGATGTTTGTCTATGTAACCTGGAAAAATAAAATAATTTTCAATAAATGTGCTGTGATTTGAAGTATACACACGATCATTTACAGATGAGCATAGGCTCTAATACAGGTTTAACCTGTGGACTGGGGCTGCCAATTCCCAACTGTCTCCCCCTACGAATTCTGTGTCTCTTCCATGGATTAGTTCTGAGTGAGCCCTATAAGGTTTAATAATGAGGAATGTAAAGTTATGCACTTTGAAGCCAAAAATACAAATGCAAATTACACACGAGGAAAGGCTCCTCTGGGAGAATCAGTGAAAAAATAAAAAAGGGATCTGGGGGGTGCCTTTAAATCACAGACTTAGCAATAGCAAGTGATGTCAAGTCACTGCTAACAAAACCAGCAAAATATTCTTATGCATTAAAAAGGGAAAACTGTACATTCAAGAGATAAATCAATAATTCTACCCCTTTACAAAACACTGGCTCAATCTCATCCTCAATATGCAGTTCAGTTTTTGTCACCAATTCTCAAAAGATATGTGGTTGAATTAGAAAGAGCTTAGCAACTGGCAACAAAATTATTAAGAAGATGGAGGACCTCAGCTATGAGGATTGATTACATAGATTACAATTATTCAGTCTGCAGAAAAGATGCCTAAAGGTCCATATGATTACAATGTACAAATATATAAAAAGTGACTTCAGTAACTGTAATTTACTCGAAGATCCCTGAAGAGAACACGCAGCCACGATTTGAGGTTAGAAGAAAAGCGGTTTAACCTTAGATTGTGGAAAGGGCTCTCTACAGTTTACGGAGTAGTAAAAATGTTGAACTCCCTCCCCCCTGGAAGGGATAGTAGCTGAGAGTTTATACAACTTCAAACATTTTTTTTTTTAGAGCGCTACATCTCACAAACATGCAGTTAACATTGTAAGTAACTTCTATAACTTTGCAACAGGGGGCAGAAGGGGATCCTTAAGCCTTGTACACACTACTAGTGTAAAAAAAAATGGACAGCTCAGGTTAGAGCCCCTGTACTAAAAATCCAATGTTAGTACAGCAATCTCTCCTGATGTGCCACTGTGTTCTGACAGATGGATAACCCCCCCCCCCCCCCACCAGAACACTCCTTTTTTGGTCATGACCATTCGTCATTTGGCCGGCTTCTGTCCGATCAGCTGCCGTACACACGACCGAATGTTGGCCGGTTTCTATTGAAGTAGACGATGCCACCCGACATTCGGCCCGTGTGTGCTAGGCTTTAGGGGCCAGTTCACAGCATGCCTGCACATAAATCACACAGGAACACTATGCATTCCTGTGCGATTCACATGCTGTGCGATTTCAGCCAATCCATTTTGAGTGGGCTAAAATCACACCAAATGTAGTGCATGCACTACTTTTAAGACGTGCTGCCAACTGGATTGCATGGTACAAAAGTATCCACTATGTTTGTGACAATGGTTTGTCTATAATAGCATGGGGAAATATTCTCACACACACATTAGACATCTGGACACTAACAAAATGTCACTGTGCATATCAGAATTGCTACTACCTATATAAATCTCCTTATGGGGAAACTATACCAAAAAAAAAAAATCCACAATAGAAGCAGTAGCCTCACTTTGTAACAACCAGACCACAACAGCATATTGTTTTCCAATCTTAGGCCCCTTTCGCACAGAGCATAATGCACATCCACAGGGGATCTCTCCACCGATCCCTGCTGAGCAGGCAGATGACAGGTCCGTGTCTGCTCCGCTATGCAGAGCAGACACAGCCCCGCTGTTCTCTATGGGACGGTCAGATGGAAATGGACCGCCTGTCTGTTTCCATCTGACTGTCATCTGATCCGCTGGACAGATAGGGAATGGATCCCCTACCTGTCGCTCCATAGAGAACAATGGCTGGTCTGATCAGGTCCATCTAAAAAATGATGAAAACACCTGGCTTCAATTAGCAGTTCTTACATTGAGGCCAGAGTATTCCATCAATCCTTGATGAAATGTGCTATCTTTATTGCGAATGCTTTCAAATTGGTCTTTGGTATGAACTCAAACCTTACATAGTTACATAGTTACATAGTTAGTGAGGCTGAAAAAAGACACAAGTCCATCCAGTTCAACCTATGATGTGTGTGTGTGTTTGCTAACCGTACATTGTATACCTCCTTTGGATTCTGCTTTTGCCTGCTTCCTTCTCATATCTTCAGCCTGTTTCAAGATTGTGCTTGTCTAGAACCTGCTCTGCAGTGCTTATTTTGTCAGCAAATTTCGATTTCATTATAGTCTTTTGACTAAAATGTAATTTTAGTTTTAGTTGTATTTTAGTCATCTGAATTTTTTTGTTTTAGTCATATTCTCCAGTACATTTTAGTCGACTAAAATCTCATACATTTTAGTCGACTAAAATCTCATACATTTTAGTCAACTACAAATCGAATAGATTTAGGTTAACTATAATGCATTATTTAAACATTTCTCTAGAATTTCCAAACAAATTATATACTCCTGGAGTAAAAAATCGAATAATATGTTATTTATGGTATTAAGGTTTGAACATGCACTATAGACACAGGTTTAGCCATTGTGATTTAGGCTCCATGCACACAGGGCGTCATAAAAACGTGCTCCAAAGCTGTTTACATAACGCCGGGAAACAGCAGCAACAGCAGCACCTCAAAGCACCTTGCCCCCATGTTGATGAGGACAAGGGCCTCATCCCCACAACCCTGGCCGGTATTATATTATTGGGTATATTATATAGCCATTAGGGGCGTGGCCGCCAGATGACGTCATCGGGAGACCACGCCCCCTTGTGTCACAGGTGACGTCACCTGTGACACAAGGGGGCGTGGTCTCCCGATGACGTCATCTGGCAGCCACGCCCCTAATGGCTATATAATAAGCTGCAGAGACCAGAGGCCGGCATAATCGCTGAAGACGTCGTCGGAGGAGGACCGGAGGAAGAAGGACAGCCGACAGCCGACAGCAAAAGAGCAGAAGACCGGAGAGGAGAAGACAAGAAGATTGGACAGCAGAAGGGCGGACAGCAGAAGACCCTCGGAGAGGAGAAGACAGCAGAAGACCCCCGGAGAGGAGAAGACAGCAGAAGACCCCCGGAGAGGAGAAGACAAGAAGGGCGGACAGCAAAAGAGCAGAAGACCCTCGGAGAGAAGACAGCAGAAGAACCCCGGAGAGGAGAAGACAAGAAGGGCGGACAGCAAAAGAGCAGAAGACCCTCGGAGAGGAGAAGACCCCCGGAGAGGACAAGAGCCGGAAGATGATTTTTAATAAATTTTCCAAAACGTCTCCTGTCGTTATTTCCATACACTGCCTTTTATGGGGTGAATGAGTAGGGGTACAGTGTACCCCATACCCATTCACATAGGGAGGGGGTCCGGGATCGGGGGCCCCCTTGTTAAAGGGGGCTTCCAGATTCCGATGAGCCCCCTGCCCGCAGACCCCCACAACCACCGGCCAGGGTTGTGGGGATGAGGCCCTTGTCCTCATCAATATGGGGGCAAGGTGCTTTGAGGTGCGGGGTGCAGAGCCCCCCTTGCCCCAAAGCACCCACACCCCCCCATGTTGAGGGCGTGTGGCCTGGTATGATCCAGGGGGGGTGGGGCCGCTCGCTCGTCCCCTCCCCTTTCCTGGCATGCCGGACTGCATGCTCGGATAAGGGTCTGGTATGGATTTTGGGGGGGACCCCACGCCGTTTTTTCGGCGCGGGGCTACCCTCAAATTCCATACCAGATCCGAAGGGCCTGGTTTGGAACCTGGGGGGGGAACCCCACGCCGTTTTTTTCCCCATTTTGGCGTGGAGTTCCCCCTCAAGATTCTCACAGTGCAGGTCGCACCGCAAGTCGGATCACCCTGATCCGACCTGCGGTGTGACTTCCATTCAAATCAATAGGCTCCCATAGGGAACCATTGATTTTGAATGGAAGAAAAAAAACGTATAACGTGGCTTAACGCACGTTAAGCAACGTTATGGAGCCTTATGGAGCCTTTAGCAGCGTCAGACGTTTTTTGCAGCTTGACGCTGGAGCTCCTGAACCCACAGCTCCTGGGTTTTTTTTGGAGCTGTAAAACGCCTATGCCACTTGGAGCTCCTAAAAGCTCTATGTGTGCATGAGACCATAGAATAACATGGATGGGCGTTCTGCAGCTGCAAAAAAAAACGTCTGACGCTGCTAACAGCAGCTGTAAAAACGTCCAGTGTGCATGAGGCCATAGAACGTTTTTATAAAAAAATAAACAAACAGTTTCATAAACAAACAAAAATATTGCTTTTTGACAAACAGAAGTGCAACTTTAAAATAAAAAAAAAAAAAAACAACTGTAAACTCTATTGGCTGCATTTTCCTGAATATATTCCCAACATTAAATATTAAGAAAAAATATTTTAAAAAAAGCCTTTTTCTTCATTTTTCTCCTTCAGCAGCTTAGTAGATGCCCCTTACTTATGCTTATGTGGTGGTGCAATACAGGTTTAAACTTTAATGTGCTATTATTACAGGCTCTGGATGGAATTGTGTTGCTGATTTAGAAATGGCAAGCAGAGTAGTGTTAAATTTGATGTCAATTTTGATTTAGTTTTAGTCATAGTCTTTTGACTAAAATGTCATTTTAGTTTTAGTTGTATTTTAGTCTTATGACTAAAATGCCATTTTAGGTTTAGTCATATTTTAGTCATCTGAATAGTTTTAGTAGATTAAAATAGTATTCATTTAGTCGACAAAAATATTTTGGTCGAAAAATTAACACTGCTGCTCTGACCACCAGACTGTCCGATTTGGTTCCTGCTTAACGATTCAGTACAGTGTTTGGTTCTGCCTTGATGTTTAGGTACCACTTTTCAGGTAAACCCAAATATCATGATTTTTTAGCTATACCCTGAATGGCTTGGGGGGGGGGGGGGGAGATCTGACCCCCTCAGTAAAGGCTAGCTACCTTTTTGCTATTTCCACCACAGTCCATGACACATTTAAAAGAAATCGACATTGGAGAAGCCAAAGCATGCAGTTATGTCAGGTGAAAAGATAATTATTTTCTAATTAGTGATAGGCTGCCCATGGACAGCAAAGCATTATTGAGTTATATAAAATTAACTCAGAGCAACAATTGCCCTGTCTTTTAAAGCTGATGTTGGTTTGTTTTAGAAAAACACATCACAGAGGTTTAGGGTTCAGGAAATATTTAGGGTTCATTATTCACTTTGCTAATTTATGGCTAAGAGAGAGAAGACATTAAATCTATAGTCAGCCCTTGCTGAACACATTTGCAATTCATTTGTCATTGTCTTTGATGTTCTTTACCAGCAGAGAACTAGAAGACTTCATAACCTTTGCAAGTTATTTATCTAACTAGTATCTTTTCATTTTCCTCTGTGTCAGCAAATCTGTTGCGCCAACATATTTTCTCTGACAGATTTCATCACAGCATGCAAGCAGCTTCCTGTGAGGTGCCAGCACACTGTGCAAATTCAGGTCTTGACATTTGTAAATCCTGGCAAATGATATCTCTGTTTTAGTTCAGGATGACTTTTTAGAGCCAAATTTCAATCAGATAAAATACTGTGCAAACATTTTTCAAGCAGGTGTGAAAAAATTTGTAAATTAAGAATGCTTTCAGAAATAGAAGTATTAATAGTTTATTTTTTCAATTAACAAAATGGAAAGTAAATGAACAGAGGAGAAATCCAAACCAAATTAATATTTGTAGTGACCACTCTTTGCCTTTTAAAGAACATCAATCCTACTAGGTACACTTGTACACAGTTTTTGAAGGAACTCGGCAGGTAGGTTGTTCCAAACATCTTGGAGAACTAACCACAGATCTTCTGTGAATGTAGGCTGCATCAAATCCTTCCCTTTCTTCATTTAATCCCAGACATACTTGATGTTAAACAGAAAGAAAGCAGCGCCAGCTTAGTGAAGTATAAGGTTTATTAATACAAAAAACATGTAGTAACTTACTCTTAGGTAAGTAAAGGCCGGCACAGTAGGTAAATGGGATCATCGATCTTCTTGTCCTGGATACCGTTGCAGAAAGGAGGGTGCGGGGTGCCGGTGGTGCGTGGAGGCTGTTGTCTGGCAGCCCGTCTGATGGTGCTGTGGTGGTGGAGGACTCTCAGTGGGGCTCTACTTACGGTCAGCCCGACATCACTTCCTGTGAGGCGGAGGGAAAGATGGGCGTTCCTTGCTTTCGGAGCATCCGTGCTCCTTCATTAGGCGAAAGCTAGCAACGCCCATCTTTCCCTCCGCCTCACAGGAAGTGATGTCGGGGTGACCGGAAGTGTCACTGGTCCCCCCAAAAGCGTAAAAAATGTCAGTTAGGGGTCCGATCTGTCCGCCACAATTTCGTGGTCCTGCTAAAATTTGCAGATTGCCATTACCAGTAAAAAAAAAAAAATACCAGTAAAAAAAAAAAAAACAATAAAAATGACAAAGCTTTCCTGTAGTTAGTAGACGCAATAACTTTTGCGCAAATCAATCAAAATACGCTTATTGCGATTTGTTTTTTTTTACCAAAAATATGTAGCAGACAACAAATTGGCCTAAAATGTTAAAAAAAATGTTTTTTTGGGAATGTTATATAGCAGAAGGGGAAAATATTGTTTTTTTTTTTTTTTCAGAATTGTCGCTCTATTTTTGTTTATAGCGCAAAAAATAAAAAAAATGGCAGAGGTGATCAAATACCACCAAAAGAAAGCTATATTTGTGAGAAAAAAAAATGGCCTGGTCATTAAGGGGGCAAATCCTTCCAAGCCAGAAGTGGTTAAGGACATTGGCTGTATGTTTGGGGTCATTGTCCTGCTGCAAAATAAATTTGGGTCCAATCACATGCCACCCTGATGGTATGGCACTCAGGACACCGTTGATTCTGACCAAATCTCCCACACCATTTGCAGAAATGCAGTCCTATATTTGCAAAGAACCTCCACCATGCTTTACTGTTGCCTGCAGACATTCATTATTGCACCGCTCTTCAGCCCTTTAGCGAAAAAACTGGCTTCTGCTACAGACAAAAATTTCAAACTTTCACTCAACAGTTTAGAGCATCTACTGCCATTTTTTTGGATCCCAGTTCCTATGTTTTCAAGCATAGTTGAGTCGCTTAGCCTTGTTTCCTTATTGGAGGTATGTTTTTTGGCTGCAATTCTTCCAGGAAGACCACTTCTGGCCAGGTTTCTCCAGACAGTATATGGGTGTACCTGATGGCGCTGATGGATATTTTCTGATGTTGAAAGGAAGTAAGCATAATGTTTCTTTTATCTGCTGCATTAAGTTCCCTTAATGCATCTACAGTTCTCAATGTTGCCAGTTTCTTTGTGTTTTTTCAAAAGAGCTTCAACACCACATCTTGAAACCCCAGTCTGCTTTGAAATTTTTGCCTGGGAGAGACTTTGGTGATGTATGTGCAGTATTTCTACCTTGTGCCTTGATGCTGTCTTACCCAGGGCCGGACTGGCCTACCGAGATACCGGGAAATTTCCCGGTGGGCCGCCGGCCCTGGGGCCGCTTTAAAATTGTGGCCGCTTTAAGACGCGGCCGCTATTGTGGCCGCTTTAAGACGCGGCCGCTATTGTGGCCGCTTTAAGACGCGGCCGCTATTGTGGCCGCTTTAAGACGCGGCCGCTATTGTGGCCGCTTTAAGACGCGGCCGCTATTGGGACCGCCCCGCGGCCGCGCTGTGATGGCTGCTGCATCCCTGGTGAAGTCCGTACTATGTCAGCCGCTATGAGCGGCATGACGTCAGAGCGGCTGCGCGGCGCCGGCCGGCGGTGGATCATGTGACTGAGTCTGTCAGCAAGACGGACGGTCACGGTGACGGCGCCAAGGGACCCACTACACGGACGCCAGCCCAGCACCCGGGGAATCGAGTCCGACTGTCTGACCAAGTTAGTACTAAAAAATCAGCAGACTGCAGTGCAATTATTGATCCCATCCTCCGACCTCCACCAGACCACCACAGATCTTCGCCCTAATAGGATGGGGGGGAAGCAGTGGCGGTGGGGAGGATGGCACCCCCCATCACCACTGCCACCAATCTCCCCTCACCACCACCACTGCCAACGATTCCCACCCCCCTCACCACCACTGCCACCGATTCCCACCCCCCTCACCACCACTGCCACCTATTCCCACCCCCTCACCACCACTGCCACCTATTCCCACCCCCCTCACCACCACCACCACTGCCACCGATTCCCACCCCCCTCACCACCACTGCCACCTATTCCCACCCCCTCACCACCACTGCCACCTATTCCCACCCCCCTCACCACCACCGCCACCGATTCCCACCCCCCTCACCACCTATTCCCACCCCCTCACCACCACTGCCACCTATTCCCACCCCCCTCACCACCACCACCACTGCCACCGATTCCCACCCCCCTCACCACCACTGCCACCTATTCCCACCCCCCTCACCAACACTGCCACCTATTCCCACCCCCCTCACCACCACTGCCAACGATTCCCACCCCCCTCACCACCACTGCCACCTATTCCCACCCCCCTCACCACCACTGCCACCTATTCCCACCCCCCTCACCACCACTGCCACCAATTCCCACCCCCCTCACCACCACTGCCACCAATTCCCACCCCCCTCACCACCACTGCCACCGATTCCCACCCCCCTCACCACCACCACCACTGCCACCGATTCCCACCCCCCTCACCACCACCACCACTGCCGATTCCCACCCCCCTCACCACTGCCACCGATTCCCACCCCCCTCACCACCACTGCCACCGATCCCACCCCCCTCATCACCACCCCCTCATCACCACCACCGCTGCCACTGATCCCACCCCCCTCATCACTACCCCTGCTGCCACCGATCCCAACCCCCTCACCACCACCCCTGATGCCACTGATCCCACCCCCTCACCACCACCGCTCCCACCGATCCCACCACCCCTGCTGCCACTTATCCCACCCCCCTCACCATCACCACCGCTTCCACTGATTCCACCCCCCTCACCACCACCCCTGCTGCCACTCATCCCACCCCCCTCATCATGTCTGCAACCTCTGACATCTCCTGTACCATGTCCGCACAGCCCCTGACATCTCCTGTACCATGTCCGCACAGCCCCTGACATCTCCTGTACCATGTCCGCACAGCCCCTGACATCTCCTGTACCATGTCCGCACAGCCCCTGACATGTCCTGTACCATGTCCGCACAGCCCCTGACATGTCCTGTACCATGTCCGCACAGCCTCTGACACCTCCTGTACCATGTCCGCACAGCCTCTGACATCTCCTGTACCATGTCCACACAGCCTCTGACATCTCCTGTACCATGTCCACACAGCCTCTGACATCTCCTGTACCATGTCCGCACAGCCTCTGACATCTCCTGTACCATGTCCGCACAGCCTGTGACATCTCCTGTACCATGTCTGCACAGCCTGTGACATCTCCTGTACCATGTCCGCACAGCCTATGACATCTCCTGCACCATGTCTCCACAGCCCCTGACATCTCCTGCACCATGTCTCCACAGCCCCTGACATATCCTGCACCATGTCTCCACAGCCCCTGACATCTCCTATACCATGTCTTCACAGCCCCTGACATGTCCTATACCATGTCTCCACAGCCCCTGAGATGTCCTGTACCATGTCCACACAGCCCCTGACATGTCCTGTACCATGTCTCCACAGCCCCTGACATCTCCTGTACCATGTCCGCACAGCCTCTGACATCTCCTGTATCATGTCTGCACAGCCCCTGACATCTCCTGTACCATGTCCACACAGCCCCTGACATCTCCTGTACCATGTCCGCACAGCCCCTGACATCTCCTGTACCATGTCTCCACAGCCCCTACATGTCCTGTACCATGTCTCCACAGCCCCTGACATCTCCTGTACCATGTCCGCACAGCCCCTGACATCTCCTGTACCATGTCTCCACAGCCCCTGACATCTCCTGTACCATGTCTCCACAGCCTCTGACATCTCCTGTACCATGTCCACACAGCCCCTGACATCTCCTGTACCATGTCCACACAGCCCCTGACATGTCCTGTACCATGTCCACACAGCACCTGACATGTCCTGTACCATGTCCACACAGCCCCTGACATCTCCTGTACCATGTCCACACAGCCCCTGACATCTCCTGTACCATGTCCGCACAGCCCCTGACATCTCCTGTACCATGTCTCCACAGCCCCTGACATCTCCTGTACCATGTCTCCACAGCCTCTGACATCTCCTGTACCATGTCCACACAGCCCCTGACATCTCCTGTACCATGTCCGCACAGCCCCTGACATGTCCTGTACCATGTCCACACAGCACCTGACATGTCCTGTACCATGTCCACACAGCCCCTTACATGACCTGTACCATGTCCGCACAGCCTATGACATCTCCTTTACCATGTCCGCACTTTTACCACTTTTAACTAGAATTTGCTCTTTTATATATAAAGCCCTATATGCTTTAATATCTATCTTATCTATGTATAATACACTCTTCAAATTTGCTTTAAAATGCATGGTTTTCCCTTTTATGAACAAGGAAATAATGGCGCTATGCTGTTGGGCCGGTATAATAATGCTATGGGGCTGGTATGACATTTTTTCCAGGGCTGAATTTTATTCCCAGTCCGGCCCTGGTCTTACCATGGTGTATGACATTTGACATGAACCTGTTCTCCACAACCTTACCTTAGTAGCAGAGTTTGGCTGTTCCTCACCAAATCTTAAGCCTCTTATACAGCTGTTTCTGTTTTAGTTATTGACTTGTTTTAATCTACATATGAAATTGATGATCGTTGGCACCTGCTTGGTACAATTGGTTAATCATACACCTGTCTCATATCCTGGCTTTATGCAAGTGTTCAAAGTGTGCAAGTGTAAGAATTAATGCTGGTTTGAAGACAAAGGGTAGTCAATTGGTACAAGCAAGGGTTTGTAAATTGATAATAAAAAACAATTAAATAAGATATATATTTTCAACTGCCTTCTTACTTTACAGCAGGTCTTCACACCTGTCTAAAAATGTTTGCACAGTACTGTGTGCGTTATATATATATATATATATATATATATATATATATATATATATACACACACACACTCATATATATGTGACAGGAAGTCAGGTAAATCTGTGGATGTAGTCACAGACAGGAGATACATTTCCAACTGGTTTAGAAAATTCACCAATTACTATAGGGTGTCGGCTGCAGAGGTAGCCAGATCTGTCTAAGGAAGTTGAAAGGCCTTCAGCTGTTCGGAATGAGGAAGTTAAGGCCTCTATAATTTGTCCAAAGGAAGTCTATTGATTGCTGCCTCCTGACGCTGATTGAGCTGGGGAGAGGAGGACAGTCAGATGTGTGCCTCCCGACGCTGTGTGAAGCCTGGGAAAAGGACTGCTGCCTCCTGACGCCGTGTGGGTAGAGGAGGACAGTCAGATGTGTGCCTCCCGACGCTGTGTGAGCATGGGAGAAGACCTCCTGGAGCGATGTGCGCTGAGGAGGGTAAAAAGTGTGAAGACTTCTCAAGGTGAAAAAATGAACTATTTCTATGTGGAAGAAATAAATGAACTGTTTGCTATGTGAAGAGACAAGCAAAGGGACATGTTCAATGTGAATAGGAAAAGGGACATGATCAATGGATATTTGTTGGGTGAAGAAAAAACATGGACTATTGAGTGTCTGCTGTAGGATCAGCAAAGTTTGCCCAACAGTAGGTTGGAGACAGACTCCGTAGGTAGGTTCCTGTATGTGAGAAGGTAGCCGCCCGGCCACAGTGGCAAGGATTTATTTTGCGTTTTATTTTATTTTGGAGGTTTTTGACGCTTGTACTTGTGTGAAGTAAATTGCAAGAATAAACCAAACTGTTGTTTGCAACCACTTCTCGGCTATCTCCCTGTGTAAACGCACCCCCCGAAGGGGTCATCCACACCAGCCACCGAGCTAATCCCTCACATTATATTATATAATATAAATGGGTGCTAAAATTTTTTTTTAGGGTAAAGTTGATACAGGGAATATCAGATTGCCTCTTGGGGGATCAGGAAGGAATTTTTTTCCCCTGCTGTAGCAAATTGGATAATGCTTTGCTGGGGTTTATTCTCGCCTTCCTCTGGATCAACAGCGGGTATAGGATTGTGTATATGGGATTGTATGGTTGGGTTTTCAATACTGTTTTTTTTTTTTATGGTTGAACCGGATGGACTTTTGTCTTTTTTCAACCTGACTAACTATGTAACTATATATATATATATATATATATATATATATATACACACACACACACACACACACTAATGCAGTTATTTATTCAAAAACATTGTATGAGCACAAACAAGAATAGGATAAAATATGAGAAGCAGAAGAAAGTTCTTCTGCCACTACCCTGAAGGAAAATGTACATAAATTAATTTATAAATGAGAATGACAGCAGTCAGTTTTCAACAAATTTTAGCAGTCTGCAAACTGCGACGACATAAGCACATTCACTCATCCATTGATGGATGAGTATTAATCATAGGATACTGAATAATAAGAACCTTTCGGAAGGAAGGCAGATCTATAGTCTTAGTCATATTCACAGTAAGGGCAGTCCGCATAAAGAGTAGGTCAGGGCAAGTGACAAAAAATAGAAACCTGACTAAAATCAGAAGACAAGCAGAGTTTCACACAGAGGGAGGACAGATGTAGAAACTAGTGAGTGTAAGAACTAAAATTGAAGTATCAGAGAAGAGTAAGCGGGGGAACAGATTACAAATTCAATTTCTGGGGGTGGTCTTTCAAGATTGCCATATTGCATGGAAAGGCTATTTAAAGAGACACTGCCACCTTGCCCATTCAGAGTAAAATGTGTCTGTGAAAACTTTCTCCCCTTCAACCTACAAATACTCACCTCTCCAGTGATCCCAAGTTTCCATCTTAGCTGGCGGGTCTTTTGTGCATGTAGAGAAAACACATATAATTGCAGGGTCCTCTATACAAGCCAAAATATTTCATGATGCATCTATAGTCCTTATAATTATCAAGTATTCCAAGGAAAAAAATCAGTTTTGATATAAATCAAAAAATATTATGTATCAAAACATAACTACAAGGTCAACAGCCTCTGCCAAAAGTACCAATACAACAGTCACAATTTAAAAGCACAGCATATCAGATATAATATAACATCTAGGGCTTTCACCTGCCGAAACACGCTGGTACTTGGTAGACCCACCCTATGCCTGAGCATCGCTGAGTTATAGCACAGCTGCAATCCAAGCCAGTCAATGGTAGCCAAACAGCAGCTGTGCAGAAAGTGTTGTTGCCGAGTTGGAACAGATGGAGTGTAATGCTGAGAGCGGGTAAGTATGCACTGGCTGGTGTGTGTGTGTGTGTGTGTATCTCTCAACAGTCCTGGATTGTGAGGGACCCCCCCGGGAGAACACAATGGCTGTGTTGATGGGGGAATCAAATGATTTTCTTTCCTGCAACCTGTGTACCCAATTATCCTCCTGTGTGCTTTCAGCATTGCGGTGAACAGGGAACACATACCCATTCCTGGTGGTTCTGCCAAATAGTACAGTGTTTCTGGGTTGAAATCTTCCACGTCATCTATTCCCACAGCGCCAGACCCGATATTTGCGCTACTAAATCTTTATTCCCTTGACATCATGAGAGCTCAGTTGAAACTCTCCCTGCATGTCATGGCGGCATCCAAATAAACTATTAAAAAAGCCTGGAAAACCCTGATACTATGCACTTTGGAGAAATATGAAAAATAGGATTACACAGGCCATGATTCGAAAGTAAGATTGAGGAAATTTTGCTGGACGCATTTCCTAAAAACGCTAAGGTTTGGCAGCCATGGGTAGACAATTTTTTGCTTCCAGGTTTTGACTATCTCCTTGAACCCAAATTTTCCAGTCTTCCACAGGGTTACTGGATGGCACCCCCACCCGGATGAGTGAAGTGGACCTCCTTCCTCCAATCCTGACCCTTCTTAACTCCTCTTTTCCCTGCTTTATCCTCTCTATGCTACATGTTTTTTTTGTGCCTTTTTTGCACCTGTTTCTCTGGATTGACTACCCTAAGGAACTCCTTGTGCCAAGCAAATTGCACTGCCCATGTTATATAGGGCTTGGCACCCTTATTTTCACTCCCATTAGTCAATTTCGATCAATGTGTTACGGTTAGACACAGTTGAACTGTTTTGCTGCGATTTGTATAGTTCGACGTGGGCGTGAATCCCACTTTATACGGTTATTGTAGCAAGCTCACCCATGTCTGTATTCTGACTGATTTTCAATAAAAGGATTGAACAAGAAACTATGTCTGAGGCAAATTGAGAGATCTAGGTTTTGAAAGTGCATAATGTTTCCCACATACAGTCAGGTCCAAAAAAATCAGGACATTGACACAATTCTAATCTTTTTGGCTCTATACACCACCACAATGTATTTGAAATGAAACAAACAAGATGTGCTTTAACTGCAGACTTTCAGATTTAATTTGAGGGTATTTACATCCAAATCAGGTGAACGGTGTAGGAATTACAACAGTTTGTATATGTGCCTCCCACTTTTTAAGGGACCAAAAGTAATGGGACAAATTAACAATCATAAATCAAACTTTCACTTTTTAATACTTGGTTGCAAATCCTTTGCAGTCAATTACAGCCTGAAGTCTGGAACGCATAGACATCACCAGACGCTGGGTTTCATCCCTGGTGATGCTCTGCCAGGCCCCTACTGCAACTGTCTTCAGTTCCTGCTTGTTCTTGAGGCATTTTCCCTTCAGTTTTGTCTTCAGTAAGTGAAATGCATGCTCAATCGGATTCAGGTCAGGTGATTGACTTGGCCATTGCATAACATTCCACTTCTTTCCCTTAAAAAATGTTTTGGTTGCTTTCACAGTATGCTTCGGGTCATTGTCCATCTGCACTGTGAAGCGCCGTCCAATGAGTTCTGAAGCATTTGGCTAAATATGAGCAGATAATATTGCCCGAAACACTTTAGAATTTATCCTGCTGCTTTTGTCAGCAGTCACATCATCAATAAATAAAAGAGAACCAGTTCCATTGGCAGCCATACATGCCCACGCAATGACACTAACACCACCATGCTTCACTGATGAGGTGGTATGCTTTGGATCATGAGCAGTTCCTTTCCTTCGCCATACTCTTCTCTTCCCATCACTCTGGTACAAGTTGATCTTGGTCTCATCTGTCCATAGGATGTTGTTCCAGAACTGTGAAGGCTTTTTTAGATGTTTGGCAAACTCTAATCTGGCCTTCCTGTTTTTGAGGCTCACCAATGGTTTACATCTTGAGGTGAACCCTCTGTATTCACTCTGGTGAAGTCTTCTCTTGATTGTTGACTTTGACACACATACACCTACCTCCTGGAGAGTGTTCTTGATCTGGCCAACTGTTGTGAAGGGTGTTTTCTACACCAGGGAAATAATTCTTCTTCATCCACCACAGTTGTTTTCCGTGGTCTTCCGGGTCTTTTGGTGTTGCTGAACTCACCGATGCGTTCTTTTTTAAGGAAGTTCCAAGCAGTTGATTTGGCCACACCTAATGTTTTTGATATCTCTCTGATGGGTTTTTGTTTTTTCAGCCTAATGATGGCTTGCTTCACTGATAGTGACAGCTCTTTGGATCTCATATTGAGGGTTGACAGCAACAGATTCCAAATGCAAATAGCACACTTGAAATTAACTCTGGACCTTTTATCTGCCCCTTGTAAATGGGATAATAAGGGAATAAAACACACCTGAGCAGCCAATTGTCCCATTACTTTTGGTCCCTTAAAAAGTGGGAGGCACATATACAAACTGTTGCAATTCCTACACCTTTCACCTGATTTGGATGGAAATACCCTCAAATTAAAGCAAGCACATCTTGTTTGTTTCATTTCAAATCCATTGTGGTGGTGTATAGAGCCAAAAAAAAAAGATTAGAATTGTGTCTATGTCCCAATATTTATGGACCTGACTGTACAAGCTACTGCATTTTCATAGCAGCAAATAAATCACTGTGTTGAAGTTCACAAAATGAGTAAACAATATCTCCTTTGCTAGTATGCATTCCTGACGTCAGGGCATGCTCCAAATGAGATGACAGATGGTTTCCTGTTGTATTTCCTCCCAGATCTGGACCAGAGCATCACTGAGCTCCTGAACAGACTGAGATGCAACCTGATGGCGTCGGATGGACCGAAACATAATGTCCCAGAGGTGTTCTATTGGATCAGGCAAGCGTGGAAGACATTTCAATAATATCAATTCTTTCATCCTCCAGGAATTGGCTGAATACTCTTGCCACATGAAGCCCAGGTCATGCACCAGGAGAAACCCAGGACCCACTGCACCCACCTAAGGTCCGACAAGGTGTCCAAGGATTTCATCTAGATACCTAATGGCAGTCAGGGTGCCATTGTCTAGCCTGTAGAGGTCTGTATGCCTCTTCATTGTTATGCCTCTCCAGACAATCACTGACCCACCACCAAATTGGTCATGCTAAATGATGTTACAGGCAGCATAATGTTCTCCACAGATTCTCCAGACCCTTTCACATCCGTCACGTGTGATTAGGATGAATCTGCCCTCATCTGAGAAAAGCACAGGGTGCAAGTGGCGGACCTGCCAATTCTGGTGTTCAATGGCAAATGCCAATGAAGCTCCATGGTGTCGGACAGTGAGCACAGAGTCTGCTAGAGGGTGTCGGGCCCTCAGGCCAACCTCATGAAGTCGGTTTCTGATTGTTTGGTCAGAGACATTCACACCAGTGGCCTGGTGGAGGTCATGTCGTAGGGCTCTGGCAGTGCTCACCCTGTTCCTCTTTGCACAAAGGTGCAGATACCAGTCCTGCTGATGGATTAAGGACCTTCTTTGGCCCTGTCCAGCTCTCTTAGAGTAACTGCCTGTCTCCTGGAATCTTCTCCATGCTCTTGAGACTGTGCTGGGAGACACAGCAAATCTTCTGGAAATGGCACGTATTGATATGCCATCCTGAAGAATTTAGACTTTCCGTGCAACCTCTATAGGGTCCAGATATTGCCTCATGCTACCAGTAATGACACTGACCCCAGCCAAATGCAAAACTAGTGAAAAATAGTCAGAAAAGACTAGTAGGGGAAAAAACTGTCAGTGGCATCCACCTGTAAAACCATTCCTGTTTTGAAGGGCATCTCATTGTTGCCCATCTAGCGCACCTGTTGTTATTTTCATTAACACCAAAGTATCTGAAACTGATTAAAAACTCCCTCTGCTACTTAACTGACCAGATCAATATCCCAGGAGTTTAAATGACTTGATGCTATACTCTGATTAAAAAGTGCGTTCCTTTAATTTTTTGAGCAGTGTATCTGTGTCCCATTGGGGAGCTTACCCATCACTTACTGTCCCATAGCCAAAACACTAAAATGAGGGAGCACCTGGTTGTCACCAGAACTAATGAATCCAAAACTAGCAAAAAATATTGCCTTTAGTTATACTTTAAGCCTAGCACTGACTGATGTCAACTGTGTACTGCAGCTGTAGTAGTAAATATTTGCCAGCATACACTTAATCTAATCAAGCTCCCCTAACCAGAAAAAGGACAAGAGGAAGATGGTGAGAGGGAAAATGGTCTACAGACTGTGAGATAGGGATGTAACGATATCGAAGATATCGCGATATCGTATCGTCGTGGTCGTCTCGATATCGTCGTGGTCGTGTCTCGATATCGTCGTGGTTGGGTTACAATATTAAAAGGACAGGTGTCCGTCAAAAAGCAAGCTGCTTCTTAACTTGAACATTGCACAGAAGAATCAGTTATGCAACCAAATATTACTATACAGAATATTGATGTTCCTGACTACAACTTGCACTTTAAAAGCACTATGTGATCAGTGTTTTATGTTGTCATGGATCCATAAATGCAACAATAAATTGCCTGTTGTCTGGCAAAAGCAGAATAAATGTCGGAATTTTTACGCTATTATCATCACAAACACTATCATGAGCTATTTAACAATACCATGAGATTTTCCACAATATCGCAATAAATATCGTACCGTGAGGTCAATATCGAAATTGTATCGTACCGTGAGATTTTGATATCGTTACATCCCTACTGTGAGAGGTAAACAGCGTCTGATAGAGACATTAAATGCAATGCCATTACTAGCCTCCTGAAAGTACATTCTGAATATCTCTCCCAGAACAATCATGCAGCATGTGAAATCAGTACTCCTACCTACCTGCATGCTTACTTATTCCTGGACAGTGAGTATTGAATGTATTTTTCATTTAAACAATTTAAATATAAGCTAGAGCAAAGAAGGAGTAGCCAATATGTGAGCCTGAAAATCTCTCAAACCAAGTTTCCTTTCATCATTAGAAGGTCAAGTGTCTTAAGAGTGATGGCACCACAGTGCATGACCGCTAGTTTAAAGAGAGTTCCTATTTCTTGGTGAAAATCCTTAGCTTTTAAACAACTGTTAGTATGTACCCAGCCTTACACTACACATAATGTAATGTCAAAGTGCACCTGTGCCAAGACTATGGACATTAAACTATTTAACTATTATAGTATATATAAAGTGAAACAGACTTAAATAAAAGTGAGAGGATATACTGTATTTCCAATGTAAAGGGGTAATCCCCTCCAAGACAACTGTCGGGGAAACAAGTGTATAAGTTTTGAAACAAGCACTCTCTAGCTGAATATGCTGTGACAGAATTAATTCTCAAAGATAACAGCAAACACTCTAATGTTGAGTTCAGATAGTTTCTAACAGCACCTGTTGCATGTTTATAGGGCTTGTAGGCTATCAAGATCAGCTCAAATAGGAAAAAGCTAAGATTTTAATGTCTCTGTTGTGAATTTTTTCACAATGTCTATAGCTGCAAATGTTAACCACTTTACCACTAGAGGATTTTGCTGTCTTACGTCTGGGCCACTTTTTGCGATTCGGCGCTGTGCGACTTGGACAATTGCGCGGTCGTGCGACGCCATACCCAAACAAAATTTATGTTCTTTTTTTCCCCACAAACAGAGCTTTCTTTTGGTGGTATTTGATCACCTGTACGATTTTTAATTTTTGTGCTATAAACAAAAAAAGAGCGTTAATTTTGAAAAAATAACAATATTTTTAACATTTTTTTATATGAAATTCCCCCAAAAAAAATGTAAAAATCTAAATTTTTTTAAAATTTTTGGCCAATTTGTTTTCTGCTACCTATGTTTGGTAAAAAAAAAAATCACAATAAGTGTATTTTGATTGGTTTGCGCAAAAGTTATTGCGTTTACTAACTAAGGGAAAGATTTTTGGTGTTTTTTTTTTTAACAAGTAATGGCGGCGATCTGCGATTTTTTTTGCGGGACTGCGACATTGCGGCGGACAGATCGGACCCTTGACTGACATTTTTTACACTTTTGGGGGTACGAGTGACATTACTGCAGTAATCAGTGCTATATATATGCACTGTTACTGTAAAAATGACACTGGCAGGGGAGGGGTTAATTTTATTGGAAAGGGAGGGGTTAATGTATGCCTGGTGCTTACTGACGTGTGTGGGGGGAGGTGACTGAGTAAGTCAGAGACAGATCGGATGTTCAGCTATGCTGAACACTGCAATCTGTCACTCCCCGTCACTTAGATTCCCCCCGACGATCGGGGAAGAGCAACGGCGATCGCCGCCGCTCCTCCCCTGGCCCGACTCCCGCTGTGACTGAAAATAGCCTAACACTATAGGCTAAAACATTTGACCAGAAGAGTAAAACCTCTGCACTGTACAAAGTGAATAATGATGAAAAGTGCAAAAATGTGCCACCAGGTGGCGGCCACCTTGGCGCATCTATAACATGTAGATGTGCCACATCCTAACAACTAAACTGGAAATAAAAGATAGAGAAACATGGACTTTACTGGCACAGGTATATAAAATATAAAATTTATTATGGATAATTAAAATGTAAAACATATGAATGGCAACACTTGCCAACACATAAACAAAATATCAACACAAGCACCCTTGCAGAGTGATGAACCAGAGCTCCAGATGAAGCATACCTGCAAAACACGTCAGCCTAATTCACACTCTGTTTACTTGGGACATCTGTGACCACTTTATCTACAGTTCCCCAGGAGGGGAAGTGGTATCTCTTCTTCTCCTCTTTCCTTGGGGAATATACAGTATGGTTATTGTCACAGAGTCTATACGTGTTTATGCTTGCACTATACTATGTGGTAGTTTGGAAATCACCTATCTTCTTTTTTTGTGTATGTGCTGGCAAATGTTGCCATTCATATGTTTTACATTTTAATTATCCATAATAAATGTTATATATTTTATATACCTGTGCCACTAAAGTCCATGTTTCTCTATCTAATATTTCCAACTGTGTACAAAGTGAAGAGAGATGATTGTGCTGTAACCAGTTAAAGTGTATGAATCAGCTACTGCAGAGGGTGAAACGCTATACAGAATTAATTGAATTTTGCAGAGACGGATCTCCCTTGTTTGATCATTTTACTCGACTGAAACTCTTCACAGATAAGCAATAGATCACTTCAGGTGAAACTCTTCACAGATAAGCAATAGATCACTTCAGGTAAACAACCTACAAAAGTCATAATTAGTTGAATTTTTGTATAATGCCTAAAATTAATCATCAGATTTAAAAAGACATCATGGGTGTCAATGTTGTAAAAAAGATATTACTGTGCCCAGGAGCTGGCCATTGAGAAATCACAAAGAACTTTTAGAAATTACAAAGGACTTACCAAATGTCCCTATTTACCATCTTCACCCACTGTAAATCTCATAACCATCCAGTTTGGTGGACACTAGGGGCATGGGTGTTGCTATCCCAGACCAAATCTTTTACAATTACATATTGTTGAAAATGCAGTAACCCGTAGTAATTACTCAAAACAAATATGTTTTGTTGTTTACAAATCTAATTAGTGATTTTAGTGGGCATTCTGCACTACGTGAAAAAGGTTATGGAAAAAGGTACTATAATAGGTAATGAATGTACGCAATAATAAATCAGCATGGAAGGCAACAGGTAAGCAGCGCCATTTTTCCCTTTTTTATCAAATTTTATTTGAATAGCACACAGAAAGCCGCTGTACAAAGATGGAACAAATTTTTTTTATGTGTGCATTCTAGTTAAGAGACTAGTGTGAGAATTTTAGTAAATTAATATTTATACTCATCTAGATGGATGTAGCATCAATTCAAAGACCGATTGACCACTTCATTCTTAGTGAGCAGAAAGACGGTAACAGTCAGTCACCAGTTCTGTGCTCTGCCCCTCCAGCGCTCACTAGAGCACTAGGCTGTGCAGGAGACGGAAGTGGCTGGCTCAGGCTCTTAGTAGCTCGCTGAGAGGCCGAGTAAGTTGTCAGTCCAGGTATCTGGGTGAATCCTTCCAGGGTTTGGACTGGCTGAGTTACATCAGCTGACAGTGGGGGTGAGGACACATATACATACACATATACAGTGCTTCCAGCAACGGCAACTGTTTCAGAAGTAAATAGTTTAACTGGATAAGCTTGGTCAAGATGAACAATGTAAAGTTAAGTTCACCCTTACAGAAAAAAATAATTATTGCAAATATTTTTGCAAAAATAAAATGTGCATTTTATTATTTTTTCCTGCAGCAGCCTGGAAATCATTGCACCCACGATTAGATTACGAGTGTAATGTGGGCTTCTACAGACATGTCCACTGGTTTTAAGCCCATACGTCTGTACGGGCTTTCTGTTTGAAAGCCGAAGGACATGTCAGTTAACTATAAGAGCAATCATAAGCACTCCTGTAGCCCATTGAAAACCCACAGTGGCACATGGTACATGTAGTTTATTCATTCACAGTAATCTGTTAATAAATGATGCGATGGTAAGGATGGAGTCCCACAAGGCTACGTGGTTTTCAAAAAGTGACAGCGGGTGCTGGGAGAAGGACCCCCACCCACTGTCTTAGAGGGGGCAAGGGCTACATTCTTCTACATGTTCCACCCTAAATATGGGTGGAGCATGTAACATGTTTCAAAGGTGAACTTAGCCTTTATTGGTAAATAAAACCGCCCTTAATGTTACATGAAACCTAAAGATCAGCTTTAAAAGTCAATGTGCTACACTAGGAAGAGAGTCTGTTCTAACCTATTACACACAATTTCTTAAATATAAACATAAAACATTTTGTATGATTTATGTGTTTAGATTAGAGATCGACCGATTATCGGCAAAGCCGATATAGCGAGGGCCGATCTGCACTTTCCCCGATATATCAGAATCGGCCACAAAGGTGACCGATATTGCTGATATTTCGGGAAAGTGCTGTACCGGAGTGATGCCTGCAGCTAGAGGAATCACCCCAGTACTGGCGTCCAGAGCCGATGGTCAGCTGTCTTGTAATGACAACCGATGTGGCTGAGAAGCCGCTTGGCTGTCATTACAAGGAGCGGGAGAGACGTCTCCCCTCCCCGCCACTAGCCCAGGTCTCCCGTCCCACCGGGAGACCCGGGCAACCAGCCTGCATGGCCGCCGAAGACTCGTTAAAGCCACATTCGGTTCTGATTGGGTCTCCATGTAAAAATCAGGAAGTGATGTCATGAGTGACATCACTTCCAGGTACTGTCTGGCACCAGATTAAAAAAAATGACAGCATTCAAAACAGCCAAACTAGGCGTTTTGAATGCTTTTAAGTGCAGAGGAGGGGTTTGGGGTCTTTCAGACCTCCCTATCCCTCCACAAGAGTACAAATAAAAAAATATTTTTTGTACGAAAATATCAGCCGATACCGATATGCATTGCCCAAAATATCGGTATCGCGAGCGAAAAACCGATATCGGTCGATCACTAGCTTAAAATACAAGACTCTTCCATTACTTTCATTTGCATGTTTTTAATATCTTGATAGTCTAAGGTTTCTAAAACTCTACAACTAAAAAAATATAAAGATCATATTATCTGAAACTCACCTTCTAAAACATCAAAGCCAAGTACAACATCTGAGAAATTTCCATGTCTGTCTTTGGTTTCCAAGCAAGTTATTATACAGCCAAAGGATATGATTTCCACTTTGATGCACTCTGACTGAAGACGAAACCTTTTCACCGTATGTCCTCCAGGCAGAGACCCAAACACATCACTTGTTACAGATGTCATTTTTGCTCTGGCAAAATCACACTGCAATTTGAAAAAAATATAAAAATAAAGAGTCTAGCATTTACAATTTGCTCTGTTTCTATAATATAGACTGTTGATGCTATAGTCAAGTTTCTGTTCTGGCTTTTAAAGCAGCAGCTCAGCATTGATCAACTATGGCCTAAGTGTTTAATTCTATTAAAGTGCAACATATTTGTGACAGTAGAGATTATCCTGTCTGCCCTGTAACTTTTCTACAACTGCTACTGGATCCTGCAGCAAACTGTGATCCAGGGTCTCCTCGTGTTCATTCAAAAAAGTCCAAGGAGATTTCAGTAACACTACCAGCCACCGCAAAAAGTTAAGAAAAAAAAATGGTTCTTTATTCTGTATAAATTTGGATGAGCCTGTGGTAGGTAAATAAAAGAGTTAGCGACATAGAACAGCTGCACCTTCTGTATCCTCTTCAAACACAACCCATGTATGATTGCCTAGATCAGGGGTGTCAAACTACATTTTATCGCGGGCCGAAACAGCATTATGGTTGAAAGTGCAGTCTGGAGGAGGACCAGAGGAGGGCTGGTGTCTACTGAATGTTAAGACCAGGGGAAGTGGAGAGGTGGGGGTGCTACGGCTGCACAGAGAAGCGCAGGATATGTAGGAGGAGTTCTGTCTTCCTCTCTGTTGTGGACTCCTGAGATGGGGGGTAGGGGGGAGCTAGATACAAGCCTGTGGCTGTGTGGAGAAGTGCAGGATCTGGTGGAGGAGTTCTGTCCTCCTCTCTGATGCTGAGACAAGGAAGGAGCAACAATGAAGGGGTTGCCACAGCTGCAGGAGAGGTGCGAGGGCCATATGAAATGGCCAGGAAAGCTGGATTCAGCCCTGGGGCCTTGTGTTTGACACATGTGGCCTAGATCATGCAAATACAGCATATACAGACCAACATACTAACCATATTAGCAATAAAAGAAAAAAGCACCATAACAGATAAAATACCATGCCCTGCTGGTGATAAAACGGCAAAGGGGCATAGGGACGGCCACCAACAAGAATCACTAGATTACTGAAGGCGGTGCTAAATGCTGCTTGTACACTCTGTGAGCGACCAGCAGCAGCTGCCAGATTTGTACTCTATATGAATCAATGGCCAGCACCACTGATGACCCTGGATATAGCCACTGCGTGTCCAGGGCTGGCTACTGCGTACTACGTTTACATGTGTTTAACCATGTTTCGAGTGTCTAATCAAATCCTAGGCGTACAGACAGACACAAAATGTGAATAAGGCCTTACAAGGTCATTCCTGCCAGTCAAGGTTAAAACCTGTTTGACTGATCCTATTAACTGTTGTACATTTATTTAATGAACATAGAAAAAATCAGTGTGCCCGTTCTTGAGATCCAAACAGAATTCTCCTTTCTCTAAAGGCTCCGTTCACATACTGGCGTATCGAAACGCGGCCAGAATCAACGCAATTCTGCCCGCGATCCCGAATCATTGCAAATCGCGGTACGGTCGTGCGATTCTCGTGACTTGCAATGGCACCCCAAATGTGAGGTAAAATCTTGCAAACAGAATGGCGGGACACCTGTTGCCATAAAGACGTTTTTGGGGTGAAAGTTGCCCCGTGATTCTGTTTGCGCTATTTTACCGCGATTAGTCGGGCGACAATCGCAGCAAAATCGTGCCGCATTTGGGGTGCCATTGCAAGTCACAGGAATCGCACAGGTATCCCACGATTTGCAATGATTTGGGATCATGGCGTTTCTGCCCGTGATTCGATACACCAGTATGTGAACGGAGCCTAAAAGCAGCTAAACTGACCACACCTAAAACCCAAGTAAATCGCTTTGGCCCCTTTAACACAGACAGTCCGATCAGGTCCACCTGTCAGTTTTTCAGGTGGACCTGATCAGACCCTCCAGTCTCTTCTATGGAGCGTCGGATGTCAGCACACACATGTCCGCTGATACCCACCCCAATTCGATCCTATCCTGCCTGCCAAAAACAGACGGATGGTGGTCCTATTCCCCATCCATCTGGCGGATCGGATGGCTTCGGATGAAAACAGACAGGCAGTTTGTTTCTATCTGATTGCTGCATAAAGGAGAGCAGGGCTGTGTCCGCCCTGCATATCGAAGTGGACGCAGACCTGTCACCTGCCTGCTCAGCATGGATTAGTGGAGAGATCCCCCCGCAGTGAATGGCATCATTAAAAAATCATTTAATGCATGCATTTTTTTCTACATGCATATTTGACAGTGTCTGTGTGAATGAGGCCTTGGCATTGCATTTGTTGTCTGTACTCCATCACAGGCTTGCAGATAAAAATGGCTGCTCGCAGCGTGAGAGCAGTGATTCAACATATCCTCCAGTTGATTCAGTCCTATAGTTTTGCAATCAGCAAAGCTAACATTTCCTGCTGATAGCTATATTACAAGCAAATCCAACAATAAGAATTTGAAGACTGATGATCCCTCAACAGATTTAAAGCATTTTGTAGGAAAGTTTAGTACTTTTTAAGTTAAAATGTATTTAAAAGCAAAAAAAAACGAATTACTCTATTCACTGAAAAGCTATGTAGCAATGTGTGTATCCCTAATATGCTACTTAAAGGAGAGGTACAGCCAAAGTTCGTTGGCTGTACTTCTCCTGTGGATCACAGGAGTGCAGTTCGTTTTGCATTCCTGTGACCCGTTTTCAGCAGAGAGCGGGCTGAAGTTCGCTCTCTGCTGACCTCACAGAGCCGGTCCAGGCTCAGGTGTCAACACGACAATGGAGTCGGAATCCGTATCTAGATCAGCCTCTCAGCGAGCCGCTAAGAGCCTGAGCCAGTAGCTCCCACCCTCTCCACAGCCCAGCACTCTTATGAGCAAGGGGGGGGGGGAGGGGCAGAGCAGAGATCTGCTGACTGACAGTCATGGAGCTGTGAGAACTGAGCTGGGTGGAGTTCAATCACTTTGTTCTCAGTGTTGGAGGTGTCGGGGGACCGATGCTGCACCACCACCCTTCCCTGATCTCTCATCCTCACTATCCATGGATACTGTAAAAATAATGGTTCTGTGATCACTTTAAAGAGATAAAAAAAAAGGATATCTGCAGACATGTATTTAAGGTTTGGTTAACATGGAAGTTATTAGAAAAAGCACGGGGCGATTGTGATTCTTAAAGCTTCACAAACACTTTAAAGTATATATATTTTTTGAATAACAAACATGTTATACTTACCTGTTCTGTGCAACGGAATTGGGCAGAGCGTCCCTGATCCTCCTCTTCTGGGGTCCCCTTCTCTCCTCTTCTCAGTCTGCCACCATAGAAAGCCACTTCCTATGATGGCACAACTGCAGGCTTGATCCTGAGCCACGCTGCCTGTGTCCATAGACACTGGATTTGACCGACAGCAGAGGGAGCCAATGGCTCCTGCTGCCTCATCAAAGCCTGCGAGGAGCTGCTACAGTTTGCCCAAGAGCTCCTGGATGTTCCACAGCAGTACTGGCAAAATATTCTGTGGACAGATGAGACCAAAGTTGAGTTGTTTGGAAGAAACACACAACACTATGTGTGGCGAAAAAGAGGCAAAGCACACCAACATCAAAACCTCATCCCAACTGTGAAGTATGGTGGTGGGGGCATCATGGTTTGGGGCTGCTTTGCTGCGGCAGGGCCTGGACGGATTGCTATCATCGAAGGAAAAATTAATTCCCAAGTTTATCAAGACATTTTGCAGGAGAACTTAAGGCAATCTGTCTACCAGCTGAAGCTCAACAGAAGATGGGTGTAGCAACAGGACAATGACCCAAAGAATAGAAGTAAATCAACAACAGAATGGCTTAAACAGAAGAAAATACGCCTTCTGAAGTGGCCCAGTCAGAGTCCTGACCTCAACCCGATTGAGATGCTGTGGCATGACCTCAAGAAAGCGATTCACACCAGACATCCCAAGAATATTGCTGAACTGAAACAGTTCTGTAAAGAGGAATGGTCAAGAATTACTCCTGACCGTTATGCATGTCTGATCTGCAACTACAGGAAACGTTTGGTTGAAGTTATTGCTGCCAAAGGAGGTTCAACCAGTTATTAAATCCAAGGGTTCACATACTTTTTCCACCTGCACTATAAATGTTTACATGGTGTTCTCAATAAAAACATGGCAACATTTCATTCTTTGTGTTTTATTAGTTTAAGCAGACTGTGATTGTCTATTGTTGTGACTTAGATGATGATCAGATCACATTTTATGACCAATTTGTGCAGAAATACATATCATTCCATAGGGTTCACATACTTTTTCTTGCAGCTGTACAAGAAAGGACAGAACAAAACCATTATGTCCCGTTTTGGAATTAATTATTTTAAATTTTTTTAGCCGAGACTAGATACGTAAAAAAACACACAGTATCTTCTGCAAGTTTTTTTTTCATAGTATATAGATGGTGTAGCGCTTAAAACAGTGATAGTAGGATGAACCGCACAGTCCATAAAAACTAATGATGTTCACACATATCAAAAACTTAGGATATTAAAATATTAAAAGTCCTTCAGAAATGTGTGATCCCAAAAGAAGGTAAAAACACTCCAAGCTCCGATAGCCCAGTGCAGAGAATCCACCACCAAGGAATGAGATTGGCCTCTTACCACAATGCATTGATCCCCATTACAAGGATCGTATCCAGCTTTTAGTGTCAGATCCAAAACCACAACCAGGTCCTGCACCGGCTTCCGTACCACTCAAACCCGCTCCACTCGAGACAAATGGGTATGTAAAAGAAGGGTAACAACTCCCATAGTGAAGTATTGTCAAAAAGACTTTAATAGAGTAAAGCAAAGAGTGGCAACTCACATGTAAATGGAAGTTAAACAGCGTGCATCTCGGAGTGTTCCTGAGACTCGGTATCCTTCCGAGAAAATGGCCGCCGCGTCCCCTCGTTGGCCAAAGCATGACGTGCCGCAGGCTTCTCCTACGTGTTTCGTCAGAGAGTGCCGTCGTCAGGGGGTGTGGCCTGCGGCAATCCTTCTCAATATATACACTGGGCGAGCGAACAGGCGGGCACAATACTAATAGCCCGGAACCAGGAAGTAAGACACATGCGTGTCAACCACCAGAACAACCGGGTCACGATCGTAACATTCCAGAACAGGATGCCCACCACTTGCGTGTCAGCACCCAGAACCCGGATGTCATCTTAGTTCCGATTGCGGGTCAATCGAGCCCAAACAATCAAACTCGTAACGATACCGTGATGACCATATAGAATAAAATTCAGATGGTTCATTAACTATAAGGCAACATTGATTATTAAAAATATACATAATAATAAGGTCTCTCTTGAGGATTGACCTTACAATGTGTTTCCACACTAGTTGGCACTATCACAAGTGACCATCTCGGGGCACAGCGCCACCTCCCGGCAGGAAACCAAATCCCAAAGGAACTCCGATCACACAAACCATCATTATATAAAATTACATAAAACCAGAAATTAAACATAAGCAATATACAAAGATACATAGTTCATACGTAAAACACCAAAAATGTTAAAACATTAATATTTTATATCAAAAAATAATATTACAATTCGGTGCAATTTCCCCTTATCTTAATTGCTTTAGTTCAATAGAAGTTCTCATATTGGTAACCTATGTGGCAACACATCTGGGTAGTATGACATCAAATATCCACATCAATCACGCGTTATTAATGAAGGAATTGATGTCCCAATCAATATTTAACCCATGGGGGGCATACGTCTTGAGACGATAAATCCAACTCGTCTCCAACTGTGAGACTCCTCTTGTAAGATTACTGCCCCTCCAATTCCCCGGAAACTTGTCTATTCCCAAGAAAACCGTACCACTGGGATCTCTCCCGTGGCAAAGGTCATAGTGCCGCGAGACACTATGTTTGGGGAAGCCCTTTATTATATTTGCCACATGTTCTTTTAAACACACATGTAGCATGCATATCGTACGACCCACACATTCACGTCATCGGTGACGTTATTAAACCAGAGATTGTTCTCTGGCGGAGGTGCATCGATGACATCCTCCTCCTTTGGGATGGTGACTCTGATCCCTTGGAGGCATTTATATTAACGTTGAACAGTAATGATAGGAGGTATCAGACTTGCACATGAGAGTAGCAAGTCTGAGATCCACTTTTTGGATCTTAAGATCAAAGTGGTGGGTCGTACCCTAGAGACCTCTACGTTTTTTAAGGAGACTGACAGGAACGAATTTATAGATACATCTAGCTGCCACCACGTGGCGTGGCTTAAGTCCGTTCCTGTCAGTCAATTCCTTAGATTAAAAAGGAATTGTACTAACAGATCAGACTTTTTGCGGGAGGCTGCTTCCCTGAAATCCAAGTTTTTGGAAAAGGGGTACAAAGATGAGGAGCTAGAGAGGGCCCTCATACAGGCAGATACTCGCAATAGAGATGATCTGTTGTTTTTTCAAGCTACAAGCTTTAGCCTCTTTGGACCAGCAGTACGCATATATGCGGCCTCTCGGCGGGTTAGCCTTAACGCCTGAGAGGCTGCATGTATGTGTACTAGAATGTAAACAGAGCTGTGCCGAGAGCGCGCACCTTGCACACTCCCAGCACAGTTACCAGTGGCTAACGGAAAGCTCCCGATCGCAAATAGATCTCTGCTTATGTAAGCGATGTGACAGCCAATCACGACAGTCACATGATCGAACCCCCCCCCCCTGCCTCCCTACATTAGAAACCAATTAAAGGGCCAGGAGGCACTGGCGTTAAGGAGTTAAGCTCAGCTGTGAACAGGCATAATTGAAAACCATGGGATTTTGGATGTTGAGTGTTTTGAAGCTTCAAGCTATCCGATGTGAATAGGGCCTAATGCCCCGTACACACGCGCCGATAGTTGGCCGTGAATTTTCGGCCAACGTCCGATCGGCCGATTTTCGGCTTGTTAGTATGATGCTTTCGACAACCGACTCCGACTTATCAGCCGAAAAAAATCTGGTGTGCAGGCTATAAAATTTTTGTTGGCCGTCAACACAACGTAGAGCTGCACGATTAATCGTATGAAAATCGCGATCTCGATTCACCCCCCCCTGACGATCTGAACCTGACATATGCTCGATTCTTTGCATAGCAGAGAGAACAGCTGTGGGAAAAAAAAGAAAGCCTCCCGGCAAACGCCTATCAGCATCAGTCTCCCAGTAACTATAAACAAAATGATTACATTGTATCTTTTCCTTCCCTCTGCCAGGGAGAAAGGAAGTTTAACCTCTTAAAGACTGGACCTTTTTCTGACACTTGTTGCTTGCAAGTTAAAATCATTTTTTTTTGCTAGAAAAGTACTTAGAACCCCCAAACATTTTATATATTTTTTAGCAGAGACCCTACAGAATAAAATGGCGATTGTTGTAATATTTTATGTCACACTGTATTTGCGCAGCAGTCTTTCAAACGCAATTAATAGACTTTAATGAATAAAAAAAAAAAAAAAAAAAACGTAACAGTAAAGTTATCCCAATTTTTTTTTTGTTACACAGAGAATCGTGAGAGAATCGTGATCTTTATTCCAAGCTAAAAAATCATGATTCTCATTTTGGCCAGAATCGTGCAGCTCTAACACAACGGCCGATTTTCCGTCAGTCAGTACAGATTTCGTCAGACAAAGATCTGATGAGCAAGACTGGGCATGCTCAGAGAAGAAAAAACACACGGAAAGTAAACCAGCACATGACATCACTTCTGAAGTTGATTTTTGTTGGCCGAAAAAATTTGTGTGCAGTCTAGGCACATTCCAACCAACAAAACACAACTCTGGACAAAAGACGGCCGTTCGGTCGGCCGATAATCGTTGCGTGTGTACGAGGCATTAGGCTCGGTCCACACCTATGCGTTTTTTGGTGCTTTTTGCAAAAACACACATCAGTCAATTTAACATAATCTCCTACAATACACGTTCACATCTATGCTTTTTTCAGCCGCTGCGTTTTTGGAAAGGGTCAGAGACTTTTTTTTTAAAGGCAAAACAGTGCTTTTCTTTGCTTTTCAGAAAAGCATGCAGTGCAGTTTTGTCACGATTTTGTGGCAATTTGCGTTTTTTTTAATCTGCCCAAATTGGGCAAAAAAAAAAAAGCATAAAAGAATAAATAAACAAAAATCCCAGCAAAATGGCGTGTGCAAAACCGCAAAATGCACCAATCACAAACTGCATAGATGTGAATCTAGCATGAAAGAAAGAAAACCAGTGTATTTAGAAAGTTACATTTTATACACCGTCTATTATGCTTAATATTGTGACATGTATTGCGCGATTTGTAAAAGTTGCAAAACAATATGACTGTACAGTCCCTGTTTAATCTCATTTACCAAAACATTGTAATATAAGGGCAAATCTATACAATCAAGTTGTCGGGGTTATTGGGGGTTGATTAAAATCATAATAGGTAAAAAGAAAAATGATTTAAAAGCCATGTATATTTCATATTATGCATATAAGAGATTCTGAACAGGATGGCGTCCATCTTGTTTTTAAGGTGAAACAAAGTTCATATATATACTTGTTAAACAAAATGTCTCGTACAAGCTTACAAGAGAGCATAGAATTTCAACAATAGGGTCCTATACTTTCAGCAGACATTTCTATTTTCTTTTGTCATAAATAAGCTTATACATTGACACCTCTATCAGATAACAGAAGTTAAGGGGATGGTAGTGTCAGTCTGTCTATAAGTATTTAACAATAGACAATGGCTCAGTGTTTTTCAGCATACATTTAAAGATGAACCATATAAGTTTTTTTAAAGGTACATCATTATATGTGAGACGATATTAGCCATAATTATGTTATTATATTATGTAAGGCATATACATATATATTTAGGAATATTGTATCACGTTTTAGGTTTATATTCTCATAGTAGTATCTTGCTTAGACTTAAAACTAAAGTGAAATGAATTACTTCATGTTAATGCATGTGGTAGGAGTGTTTATATAAGAATTGCTTTTGGCTAGTTTAATGCTCAAGGTGTCGTAAATATTCCCAAACCTAGACTATATCTGACAGCCCTTTGGCATGGTCAAATAAGTAATTGCTTTTCACTAGCCGACAGGTCAATAGGTCATCAGATAACAAATTGTTTTAATTATGTTAAATACAAAATCTAATGAACGGTACAATACTGCCCTCTGGAGACGAAATACCAGGTGCAGTCTTGAGATAATTTGAGATATTCCAATATAAAAATATTATATTGTGTTAAATAATATAATTATTGAAATGGCATTACTTGCCAAGATGAATAATGGAAATACAGGTGGACATTTATGTATGTACTGGGAGTCTGGAGAAAGTTTTATGTTGTGTTATATGATTAATCTCACATATAGAGAAATCATTTATCTTTATTATCCAGTATGGGGTTAATTATCAAAAGAGGTGTGTCTCTGACCTCATCAGTTTAGGTATAGAATATCCCAACCAATTGGGATAATGTTTCATCCCTCTGGGTTTTACTTATGGTAATTTTTATAGCTCTTTGTTCTTACCATATAAAAGACCAACCCAGATATGAGAGAGGACACATGATCACTTTACACTACTGACAACACACCTCACACTTACACCACACACGCTATTACATTTTTCAATAGACTCATGCAGACATACTCCCTGATCCACATCATTCATCTGAAACTTGGAGGAAACTCCTCCCTCACTGGCATCCATCTTAGGACTCTGGTAACACCATCTTAAGTGTGGTAAATATGCCTTGCTATGTTATTTGATTTTATTCAACAATTGTTTATTCTTTCCTTATATGTTTTATATTGCATATTTAAGGGTAATGAGATTACAATCCCAGCCGTATAAGCCATGGTAGATTTTTTTCTAAAAAGCTGATTTTTGTTTTTATACATTTTTATTAATATCAGATTCATTGCATTATTTGCAATTTTAAGTCTTCCGTTTTGCATGGCTTATTCTCATTCCTTCTGCAGTGGAATGACTTTGGGCCCGGTGATTCGCAGACCATTGTAGTCTGTTTATATAGAACATTAATTTATGGCTTATACTATACCTGGGAAGAAATGGTAATCTTGCTTTAGTTTTACTTTCACTTTAATTTTGTTTCAGTTTCACTTTCATTATTGAGCTAAACATCACATTGCATTGATTATTTGAAGTTAGCATTTTTATGTAGAGTTATTTTTGTGTCACTTCTTGTTTGATCATATATTGTGTTTGCATGTCTTGAGAATAAATATTTTTATATATATTCCACGCTGTAGACTGTACTCACTAAGATTGGTATATGCTTTTAAAAAGAAATTAATCAATTAAAAAGAATTCACGACATTGATTTATGGTAATAGGTGAAGACTCTCCTTTTTCACAGATCTTTGCTTATTAACCATAAATAAATACACTGCTATATTCAGAGCAGTATAAATATTCTGACATAAGTACGAGCGCAAGATATTTATTATTAAATATTCTTACATATAATGGAGGCCCCAGCGAGATAATTATTGATTTCTTACATATGCCAATCATAATATTGATCAGGTGACATAATCAATAACTTAAAAAAAAAAAAAAAAAAAAATTTTTTTTTTTTTTTTTTTTGGAATTTTTTTTTTAAATTGTGAATGTGATAGAAATGCATTAAAAATGTCCACAGCAGGTAATGTTCACGCTGCCAACTCTGGCAAGGTGTGAGTCCCTAGTGGTAATGCCACAACCCCAGTAGATTTGGCACAGATCATAAATGTGTGGAAACACCTCTCGGAGTCTGAAATGGTGGAATATGTAAATGCTGGTTAGAGTCATATATCAAAATCCTCAAAAGTCGGGCCAATAAAGGGCATCTGACATGGGTAGAGGACAACCTGTATGTATGAACTCACCAATAAGCTTATCTAACACCAAAAGACGTCAGGAAGTGTGATCACATACTTTTAGAGTCATGGCCAATCTTACTATGTCTGTGTGAGGAACTGCACCACAAGGCTCAGCAAAAAGGAGTTTAGTAAAGTTTCAATCTCCACTCCAAATAACTGAGAGTATGAGATTAGGAACCTCCTTGAGCAGGTGAAAGTAACCTCTATTGGGACACATCAGTTAGAGAATGTAGCGTGAAACTGCAAAATAAAGTAGAACTGTGGCAGAAGTCTTATCAAGAAAGCTGTAATGAAAGCAATCATGTGAAAGTGAAATGTAAATGATTAATGCAATAATTAGGAAGTTTTGAGCAAGGAAAAATGTTTCTAGCAAAAAGTTGCCGAGTAACCAGCAGTGGAAAATAAATAAATAAATAAATAAATAAAAATGTAACAGTCAAGTCAAGAAACGGAACTCATAAGTAAATACATAGGAGAGTTCCAAAAGGTCATGGTGTCCATGCAAAAGGGTAATGCTTTATTAGTCCTGCTTTAAATATGATGTAATTATTCACAGACCCAGATATGACTCCCAGTCTGTTGGTTATGACCCAGACAAGGGGGGGGGGGAGTCAGGCAAAGAGTCCACTTCCTACCCCAGCCATCTTCTAAAAATAGGAGGGCAGAAATTGGGCAGCCATGCATAAATAGGTATGAGTCATATCAGGTCACTGCAAAAAGACTAGCACCCCTAAAAAGATACCATGCACCTCCAGAATTGAAATAAGTTTTAAAAAGAGTACTGTCCTGATTTTGTCATGAAAAGGTCCTTAAACATTATTGATTACCCTGAGGCCTATGAAAACAACTTTCTGTGTTGTGCCTGCAGGATGTCATTTAAAATGCAGCCCATATAAAACCTCAATGCTGCTAGAGCTGTTATCTACAATTTAAAATGTACACAGCACCAAAGCCCCATTGAATTTTTTTTTTTATTACTGTACTCAAAAGTGCCTAACACCCTTCAATGAAGGTCTGAGTACAACCATCTGAAATTTAAATCCCTGTGCTTTGATGCATTGCCCATGTACATAATAATAATATGTTTGGCAAAGGAGCAAGATATGCCACCTAGGCCCCAAGGGGACACCGGATACCTTAAGGAGGACACCGGACATGCCATTAACAAGGGGGGGGGGGACACCCACAAATAAATAGGGATTTGCCCCATCCTAGGGTTCCCCAAAATCCTTGGGAAAATCAAGTGACATTAAGGCCCAGACCTCACGCCAGAACCGCGTAACTGGTTCTGATGGGGATCTGTCCCATATGTCTGAACCCGAGAGATATAGGCACCGCAGGAGGCGGAGCCAATAATTCAACTCTGTAAAGTTTTCAGCAGAGTAGAAGCCAAGTTGGATCGGCTGATCACTTGGTTCACTTTGGGCACTGCAGCCCAGAATTAAAATAAATTCCTTTTCAGGAACAAATCCTATGGCCAGCCAAGGGCCACAAAATCCTTAAATGCCCAAGTGGTAAGGAATCAGAAGGGATACACTGAATAGAGGCATAGGATACAGAGGTTCTAACACCTTTTTATCCCAGGTCACAGCATTGAGGATCCTGAAATCCCTGTCAGGGGGGATCTTGGTTGTGAGATACTAACTACCCTCCTATTTTTCAGTGGTCACTTCATCCCTCTGACTCAAACAGGTCGCTTAAAGCGGGCACATTTTGAAAAATCGCCAATGACGGTGATACCAAGGAGGATCAAACCCTAATGACGTAATGCAGTCAAGAGGTTAAAGGTTGTATACGGTAACCAAGAAGGAATCCTCAATGCCAGGTAGTTTGTTGCCTACAATAAATTGCATTGATGCCCCAAAGGGGGAGATATTATATTTTTTCCCTAAGTAGTAGGTAAACTTTAAACAAAGATATTGTATTATTGTATTATTGTATCATTGTACAATGTGTAGTATCCATGGCGATAAATACAGTCCCATGTTAATAAGCCCCAGAAGTCAGTCGCCCTAGGAAAGGTCGCATATATAGTCTCACCTTCCCTGGTGTCATAAAAGGACTGATCACACGGTGGATTAAAGGAGAACTCTGAGAAAGCTTAGGGTACCAACATCGCATTGAAATGTCAATTGATAAGAATGTATATTCATACTGTATGTTTCATCCAATAGGAAGAGATTAACCTTCCATGGCAGGTCGTTGATTGGTACAGACGATGATGTTTGCCAAAGACACAACAATCGGATGGGTCATCTCTCCTTAAAGCCCAGCTCTGGATGGAACACCTCATTGAATTGGATCCCTCTTCAGGAATCAAGCTGCGAGACGCTCCAGATTCTTGTTGACGGAGAGGAAGATTTGTTTCAACAGATCTTTGTGCATTTGATCCGAGGAAATCCATTGAGAGGAATCGCACTACCTCCTGTTTTCAGTTGAAGGAGATGTGAGAATGGTGCATTGCACATGTGAGAAAACCTCAGTCGAGGTGTATGACACTCTAGACCATGCTGAAACCATTCATTATCCAACCAACATCCTAGGTTGAATGTCCAAACCGATTTCTCTGATTCCTGATTGCCAACATTGTTTTACTGCGCTTTGAATGGTAGTTGCCAATGCCATTGCAGCAGTTAATTTCTGTCTCCATCAAGACTTTGCAAGCTGGAGATGCAGATTTCAAGGAACATTTGTGTTTCTTTACCAGGAGATCAGAATTCAAAGAGACTAAATAGGAACAGTTTGTGACATAGCTAACACCAGCAAAGTCGCTACGAACTGACATTTTGAACTGATTTTTTTTCTCATTTATTTTTTACCGCTTTACTTAAGAGTTATGAACAATTCCCAATATGAACTATTCTCTTAAAAAAAAAAAAAGAGAACAAGACATTTTTTTTTCTTTTACTACTCCTTAAAAAGCTTTCTTTCCAGATAGGCCTAAGTTGCTCACTTGTCTACTGGGAAGAAAGGGGGGGGATATGTCGGGGTTATTGGGGGTTGATTAAAATCATAATAGGTAAAAAGAAAAATGATTTAAAAGCCATGTATATTTCATATTATGCATATAAGAGATTCTGAACAGGATGGCGTCCATCTTGTTTTTAAGGTGAAACAAAGTTCATATATATACTTGTTAAACAAAATGTCTTGTACAAGCTTACAAGAGAGCATAGAATTTCAACAATAGGGTCCTATACTTTCAGCAGACATTTCTATTTTCTTTTGTCATAAATAAGCTTATACATTGACACCTCTATCAGATAACAGAAGTTAAGGGGATGGTAGTGTCAGTCTGTCTATAAGTATTTAACAATAGACAATGGCTCAGTGTTTTTCAGCATACATTTAAAGATGAACCATATAAGTTTTTTTAAAGGTACATCATTATATGTGAGACGATATTAGCCATAATTATGTTATTATATTATGTAAGGCATATACATATATATTTAGGAATATTGTATCACGTTTTAGGTTTATATTCTCATAGTAGTATCTTGCTTAGACTTAAAACTAAAGTGAAATGAATTACTTCATGTTAATGCATGTGGTAGGAGTGTTTATATAAGAATTGCTTTTGGCTAGTTTAATGCTCAAGGTGTCGTAAATATTCCCAAACCTAGACTATATCTGACAGCCCTTTGGCATGGTCAAATAAGTAATTGCTTTTCACTAGCCGACAGGTCAATAGGTCATCAGATAACAAATTGTTTTAATTATGTTAAATACAAAATCTAATGAACGGTACAATACTGCCCTCTGGAGACGAAATACCAGGTGCAGTCTTGAGATAATTTGAGATATTCCAATATAAAAATATTATATTGTGTTAAATAATATAATTATTGAAATGGCATTACTTGCCAAGATGAATAATGGAAATACAGGTGGACATTTATGTATGTACTGGGAGTCTGGAGAAAGTTTTATGTTGTGTTATATGATTAATCTCACATATAGAGAAATCATTTAACTTTATTATCCAGTATGGGGTTAATTATCAAAAGAGGTGTGTCTCTGACCTCATCAGTTTAGGTATAGAATATCCCAACCAATTGGGATAATGTTTCATCCCTCTGGGTTTTACTTATGGTAATTTTTATAGCTCTTTGTTCTTACCATATAAAAGACCAACCCAGATATGAGAGAGGACACATGATCACTTTACACTACTGACAACACACCTCACACTTACACCACACACGCTATTACATTTTTCAATAGACTCATGCAGACATACTCCCTGATCCACATCATTCATCTGAAACTTGGAGGAAACTCCTCCCTCACTGGCATCCATCTTAGGACTCTGGTAACACCATCTTAAGTGTGGTAAATATGCCTTGCTATGTTATTTGATTTTATTCAACAATTGTTTATTCTTTCCTTATATGTTTTATATTGCATATTTAAGGGTAATGAGATTACAATCCCAGCCGTATAAGCCATGGTAGATTTTTTTCTAAAAAGCTGATTTTTGTTTTTATACATTTTTATTAATATCAGATTCATTGCATTATTTGCAATTTTAAGTCTTCCGTTTTGCATGGCTTATTCTCATTCCTTCTGCAGTGGAATGACTTTGGGCCCGGTGATTCGCAGACCATTGTAGTCTGTTTATATAGAACATTAATTTATGGCTTATACTATACCTGGGAAGAAATGGTAATCTTGCTTTAGTTTTACTTTCACTTTAATTTTGTTTCAGTTTCACTTTCATTATTGAGCTAAACATCACATTGCATTGATTATTTGAAGTTAGCATTTTTATGTAGAGTTATTTTTGTGTCACTTTATATTGTGTTTGCATGTCTTGAGAATAAATATTTTTATATATATTCCACGCTGTAGACTGTACTCACTAAGATTGGTATATGCTTTTAAAAAGAAATTAATCAATTAAAAAGAATTCACGACATTGATTTATGGTAATAGGTGAAGACTCTCCTTTTTCACAGATCTTTGCTTATTAACCATAAATAAATACACTGCTATATTCAGAGCAGTATAAATATTCTGACATAAGTACGAGCGCGAGATATTTATTATTAAATATTCTTACAAAGTTCTATTCAATCGCACAGGCCTATATATTAAATCGTTTTTAGCAGATCTAAAAGATTGTGCAATCAGATTGTATAGTGTATGGCCAGCTTAAGAGAGTGCCTGATAGGGTATGCTATATGTATTAGACTGCCCGCTGTGATGGACAGAGATTGTCAATACGCTAAAAGTAACAGGGTGCTTGCTGCAAAATGCTAAGTAACGCTGTGACAATTGCAGTATGCTAACAGTGTGCTAATTGTAACAGGGTGCTTTATGCCAAGTCCTTATGGTAAAGGGTGCCTTCTACAAAGTGCTGAGTTTAACAGGGTGTGTGCTTCAGGGTGCAAATTGTAGTGGGGTGCTTGCTGTAAAGTACTTAGTATAATGGGGTGCATGGTGGAAAGTGCTAAGTGTAATGAGGAGCATGCTGCAAAGTGCCTAATGTAAAGATGTGCATGCTGCAAAGTGCAGGGTGTATTGGAGTGCATGCTCTGAAGTGCTTAGTGTAATGGGGTTCGTGGTGGAAAGTGCTTAGTGTAATGAGGGGCATGCTGCAAAGTGCTTAATGTAATCACGTGCATGCTCTGAAGTGCTTAGTGCAATAGGGTGCATGCCGCTAAGTGCAAAGTGTAATGGGGTGCATGCCGCAAAGTGTAAAGTGTTATGGGGTGCATGCCGCAAAGTGTAATGGGGTGCATTCTGCAAAGTGTAATGGGGTGCATTCTGCAAAGTGCAAAGTGTAATGGGGTGCATGCCGCAAAGTGTAATGGGGTGCATGCCGCAAAGTGTAAAGTGTTATGGGGTGCATTCTGCAAAGTGTAATGGGGTGCATTCTGCAAAGTGCAAAGTGTAATGGGGTGCATGCCGCAAAGTGTAATGGGGTGCATGCCGCAAAGTGTAAAGTGTTATGGGGTGCATGCCGCAAAGTGTAATGGGGTGCATTCTGCAAAGTGTAATGGGGTGCATGCCGCTAAGTGCAATGGGATGCATGCCGCTAAGTGCAGAGTTTAACAGGATGTATGGTGCTTAATGTAATAGGGGTACAGTATGTATGCTGCTTAGTGTAATGGGCTGCAAGCTGCAGAGTGTAACAGGATGTATGCTGCAAAGTGCTAAGTGTAATGGAGCGCATGCTACAAGATGCTGAGTGTAACAAGGTGTATGCTGCAAAGCGATGAGCATAAAGGGGCACAAACTACAAAGTGCGGAGTGGAACGCGGTGCATGCTGTGAACTGAGTGTTCATACTATTGTGTGCTTAGAATATACTGTAAGTGCATTATGCTGTGTGTTAAATGTAATGGTGCATGCTGCAGAGTGCTAAATGCAATATGGTATATGCTGATGGGGTTCATTGCACTAGACAACAGGGTGCATGATGTGGAATGCTCAATGTAATTGGGAAGTTTACTGTAGTGCATGGAGTGTAATAGGGTGAATGCGGCAGTGCACTGTTCGGTGAATTTTATATATATATATGCTACAGTGGTCTAGGAGTAGTGGCAGAAGCGTAACTAGAACCTTCAGGGCCCCAGTGCAAGAAACCATGAAGGGCCTCCCAGGCCCCTGGCCGGGCCCCTTCCCTTCAAGCCTGGGGCTCTTCGAACCGATCCTGGGGTCCTTTATTACGGTCCTGCAGCGGGACCCTTTCACAAGTTCTACAGTGGGCCCCCTTCCTGCTATCTTGGGGCCTCCCCATGTTGGTTGAATGCCAGGGTCTGGTCGCAAGTGTGACCTTTGCGATCCAGGAAGTTCACCCACTGGTGTCAGTATTTTTTATTTTTTTACAATGTCACTGACTAGGACTCTGTCCATTCAGAAAAGGAAGGAGCTGGTAAATTACATATTTACCGACCCCTTCCTGGTTCTCTATTGTGACACATCCCCTGCAGCAGCCAGCAGGAGAGGGGAGCACAGTGGGGGGGGGGGGGAAATCGGGGGAGCACACAGGGGCCCAGAGACAGCAGAACACAAGTAAACTGGATAGGAGGAGTGGCGGGGGCAGCATGCAGAAGAATCAATCTCCTCCATTTTCCTCCTGCAGGTACAGGAGGAAAAAGGAGGACAGTGATTTCTCTACATGCTGACCCCACCGCCCCTCCTTTTTAGGTGTACTGGGGCCCCCCTGGAGCATGGACACCTTGTTACACTGCAATTGCAACCCCTGTGGGGTACATTATGACGATGAAGATACTGCTAATGATAAATTTTGTGGGGAGCTGTATGTTTTTGGGGTACATAATGGGTAGTGCTGAGTGTATTTGGGTACAAGGAAATGTTTTCCAGCAAAAACTCACTCTTCAGCTGGTCTATACACCCCCTCTGCATAACTTGCCTGGAAATCAAACCTGAAAATGAGAGATTGTCACTCTTCTGAATGCAGCTGCTTGTTAATGGCAGCTTTTCTTTTTCAAGATATGGTATTCTATATAAAGAACTAATCAGTAGGTAGAAGGTGTTTATGTAACTACTGAGCACATTCATTCAGCAAAATAATATCGATACATTTTTATTGAAGAATATTACAGTTTAGCAATATTCAGCTGTGTCTGAATAACATATGAAAGTGATCCAGGAACTGAATGTCATGCAAAGGAACTACACAAACAGGCTATTCATTCTGCTGAAGATTGCATAATGAAACCTTTGTACCAATTCCTGGGAAAATAGCGTTTAAAGTCCTATTTCTATTAGCTGTAAATAAAAATCACAACATCTGCACCATTATAGACTGAGAGAAACAGGAAATACTAAACCTGAACACATTCAGAGATCAGAGCTGCTCTTGTTGCTTCTTCCTAAACCCCTGTGGCTGCAGACACAAGACACACCCCCTGTGAATATTGAAAGACAAAACTTTATTCACCAGAAACACTTGCATCAAGGACAGCAGGCCAGATTGGAAGGCATGTAGAAAAGTAGCATGGTTTTTGCACTTCTTTCAGTAACAAAGTCAATTTTGCAACATATTTATAAGTATAGTTTAACCACTTAAGCCCCGGAAGATTTTACCCCCTTCCTGACCAGAGGGTTTTTTGCGATTTTTTACTGCGTGACTTTAACGGACAATTGCGCGGTCGTGCGACACTGTACCTAAACGAATTTCACGTCCTTTTTTTCCCACAAACAGAGCTTTCTTTTGGTGGTATATGATCACCTGTGCGATTTTTTGATCATGCGCTATAAACAAAAAAAAGAGCGGAAATTTTGCAAAAATAACAATATTTTTCACATTTTTTTTTTATATGAAATTCCCCCCAAAAAAAATGTAAAAATCAAAATTTTTAACATTTTCGGCGAATTTGTTTTATGCTACATATGTTTGTTTAAAAAAAAAAAAAAAAAAAAAAAAAAAAAAAGCAAAAAGAGTATTTTGATTGGTTTGCGCAAAAGTTTTCGCGTTTACTAACAAAGGGAAAGATTTTTGTCATTTTTGGTGTTTTTTTTTTTAACGAGTAATGGCGGCGATGTGCGATTTTTTTGCGGGACTGCGACATTGCGGCAGACAGATCGGACCCTTGACTGACATTTTTGACACTTTTGGGGGTACCAGTGACATTACTGTCAGTGCTATACATATTAGTGCTATACATATGCACTGTTACTGTAAAAATGACACTGGCAGGGAAGGGGCTAACTGTATTGGAGAGGGAGGGGTTAAGTGTGTCCTAGGGGCGTGTTTCTACCTGTGATGGGACATGTCTCCTATTGTAAAAACAGAGATCAACGGTTCTACATAGTAGAACCGTCTGATCTCCATTTTTACACAGGGGAGAAAGACAGGCGGCTTGTTTACATAAGCCGCCCGCCTTTCTCCTGCTCTACCGGCGATCGTAGTGTGACCGGCGGACATTGGGTCCGCCGGTCACACGCGCGGACTCCTCTGTGAACGGGGCGGGCGCGCGCTCGCTCGCCCGCTATTGGCTCAAAAGCCGGTCACAGGCTAGCGACGCAGATCTACGTCACTCTGCCTGGCCGGGGCTGACTGCCGCATTAAATATACTGTGCGCAGTCGGCAAGTGGTTAACCTCGCACCCTTCAGGAGGTTTTACCCTCTTCTTGGACAGGCCATTTTTTGCTCTTCGGCACCGCGACTTTACTTTAAAGCTTACTACTTTAAAGTGATTGTAAAGTCTTGTTTAAAAAAAAAAAAACAAAAACCAAACATGATTTAATTATCTTCTCTGTGCAGTTAGTTTTGCACAGAGCAGCCCAGATCCTCTTCTTCTCAGGTCCCTCTTTGCTGCTCCTAGCCCCTTCCTCCTGACGAGTTCCCCCACATCAAGCAGCTTGCTATGGGGGCACCCCAGCCGAGCTGCAGCTATTCAGACACGGAGCTGTCATTCGGCCACCCCCCCCTCTCTCTCTTGATTGGCTAACTGACTTTAATTGACAGCCACAGGAGCCAATGGTGCCGCAGATGTGTCTCAGACAATCCGGAGGGGGGAGTCCTGGACGGCTAAGGGACTCGTGGATAGAGATGGGACTCAGGTAAGTATTAGGGGGTGCTGGGGAGACTGCTGCACACAGAAGGGGTTTTATCTTAATGCATAGAATGCATTAAGATAAAAAAAAAAAAACCTTCTGACTTTACAACTCCTTTGACCACTTAAGGACCAGGCCTATTTCTGACACTGGAATCAGAATTTTTTGCTAGAAAAAAAAAAAAAAACTTAGAACCCCCAAACACTAATATATATATAATAATATGTAACATATATTAATATGTAATAATAACTAATAATATATATATATATATATATATATATATATATATATATATATATTTTTTTTTTTTTAGCAGAGACCCTAGAAAATAAAATGGAGATTGTTGCAATACAATATGTCACACTGTATTTGCGCAGCAGCCTTCAAACACAATATGCTTTTTTAATTAAAAAATAAGAAAACAGTAAAGTTAGCCCAATTTTTTCTACAATGTGAAAGATAATGTTATGCCGAGTAAATAGATACCCAACATGTCATGTTTCAAAATTGCGCATGCTCGTGGAATGGTGACAAACATTGGTACTTAAAAATATCCATATGCGACGCTTTAAGTATTTCTACCAGTGACGTAGCGTGGGGGGTGCTGGGGGGGCCACTGGCACCGGGCGCAACATTTAGGGGGGCGCATCCGACACCCACCATCCGGGGGATCATAGCGTCCAGTGGCCCGCCCGCACTCCTACACTTGGCTCCGGGACTGACTGTGCAGGACGAGCGGCAGACTGCTGAAGGGGTCACGTGCGGCCAGGGGGCGGGGATGGTCGTGGGCGATGATGCTATGTGGCTCGGTGCATGTGCAGCACCGCTTCCGGAGTCTCCCCCTGCTGTCCGGGCTGGCCGCCGACACGCTGTCTCTCCCCGCCAGTGTTTAGACAAAGAACAAGGTAAGTGATGTGCTGCCTGCCCCCGGGGGCCCAGGGAAGTAGACATGGGAGGGGGGTCAGCAGGACCGCTGATAGGCCAGTACAACTGGCCCTGTTGTACCGGGCCCGGAGTCCTCAGCTCAGTAGGGGGGCCCGGCGAAATCTCTAAACAGCGCAAAAAAAAAAAAAAGCCTTACTGCATGCATCTTAGGCTGCGTGTTTTTTTTTTTTTCTTTTTATGGCCCCTCTGCAATGTTGTGCTGGTGGGGGAGTCTGGGACTATTTTTTATATTTCGGGCGCATGTCATCAGCCCCGCGCCGCGTTCTTCTACGCTGACTGAGGGCGCCGTGCGGCTCAAGTCCCGGCCGCCTGTCTGCACTTTGCCTTGAATGCCTTCTCTGGCGGAGGGATCTATTATCCTCCGCGGCTCCGCACACGGCCGGCACTCAGCTCTGCTCTGCTCTCCACTCATCCTGCGACGAGAGACAGAGCCTACAGTGAAGCTGCCTGTGCTGTGACCTGTGAGTGTGTCATGATTCTAGTCGTACCCGCCAGACGGCTAGGCGTGGCCACCCCACTGGTGCCTTTCAGAGGTATTGAACCTGTGTCCTTCTGGCTTCCCAGTCTGCAAACTAGCCTCTGAGCCACTTCAGGACTTTGGATAACTCCTGTTTATTCCTGTATTGCCTGCAGCACTAGGGGGCTGGACTTCACCAGAGGCTCAGACCTGTCAGTAACTCTCCAGCTGTATTTGATACCTAATTAACAAGGTATAAGACACTGCCCCTCCCTAAGGGCAGTGTCAGTTCATTGATTCTGGTTTCCTGGTTTGGTTCCTGTTGTTTGAGTTCCTGCGTTCCTGTTTGTTTCCGGCATCTGACCCCTGGCTTCACCTGACGGTTCTCCTGCTCTAGTCCTTGCCTGTATTTGGACCTGGTTATCCTGCACAGCCCCCGTGCACAAACTCACAGGCCAGGTGGCTTCTTACCTGGTCACCCTGGTCTGTGTTTGTTTGCAAGGGTGAGCATAAATCTCTGCCTGAATGACTCCCAACAAAGGTAAGCCCGGACAGAATGAACTGACCAAACATGGAGTCAGCAGAGATGTGCAAGATGCTAACCCTGCAAGTGTCCAGCCTGGCCCAGACTGTTTCAGAGCTGCAGCGTGAAATTCTGTTACTTAAAGGCACAGTACGCCCAGTCTCGGAACCTGCATATTCAGAGCCGTTTGTTGTCATGCCTGAGAGATTCAATGGTAGTCGTGCTTCTTTCCAGTGCTTTAAGGTGGACTGCGAAATTTTATTTGCCTTAAAGCCTCGGACATATGCCAGTGACTTTATCAAGGTCCGTGCGGCTATCAATCTGCTGTCTGGATGGATCAAGACATGGGCACACCAGATGTTGCTTGCTCAGAATCCTGTCCTTGACAGCTGGGTGTCCTTCTTGACTGCATTGGACTCGCAGTGTAAGACCTCTAGAAAACCGTCTACTCCAAGGTCAGGTTTCAGAGAATCCAAGATACCCAGAGACAGGGAATACCAACACCACACGTCAATGTTGCCATCTTGTGAACCTGTTCATAGAGAAACTCCAGAGGTTTCCCATGTTCCTGCCGACTCTGAAGAACCCATGGAGATAGGTCTCATAAAGATAAAGACCAAATTGACACCTGATGAAAGAGACCGGAGGAGAGGCCGTGGTCTCTGCTTTTACTGTGGAGAAAGAGGGCACTTTATCTCTCTGTGCCCTACGCGCCCTCCTAAACCTCGGGCTCTCCATTTGGGTGCTGTTCAGTTATACCCAGTCAGCAATACACCTCTGTCTGTGAATTGCCAACATTGTTGTCACACAAGTTCATGTTCGTCTATGGCCAAAGGTACTCAGACCACTGGGATTGAAACCACCAATGTCCTTCAGGTACCTGATAACGTGACCTCTGTGACACTTCTGTCTAAAGCCCCAGAAGAGGTAACGCTGTCTCCTGAAGATGCAGTTCTTATTAGTACCAACACTACTTCAAGCCTGCTCGAAGAAGATATACCACCAGACTGTACCTATGCTTCTGATGGTACTGTAGTCTGCAAAAAAGACTTGCGTTTTTTTGAGGAGGCATTGCGTGCCAGACGCTCCACTCCTGCTGAGGAAAATGTTCACGCCCGGCGGGCGTCCCTAAAGGGGGGGTATTGTCATGATTCTAGTCGTACCCGCCAGACGGCTAGGCGTGGCCACCCCACTGGTGCCTTTCAGAGGTATTGAACCTGTGTCCTTCTGGCTTCCCAGTCTGCAAACTAGCCTCTGAGCCACTTCAGGACTTTGGATAACTCCTGTTTATTCCTGTATTGCCTGCAGCACTAGGGGGCTGGACTTCACCAGAGGCTCAGACCTGTCAGTAACTCTCCAGCTGTATTTGATACCTAATTAACAAGGTATAAGACACTGCCCCTCCCTAAGGGCAGTGTCAGTTCATTGATTCTGGTTTCCTGGTTTGGTTCCTGTTGTTTGAGTTCCTGCGTTCCTGTTTGTTTCCGGCATCTGACCCCTGGCTTCACCTGACGGTTCTCCTGCTCTAGTCCTTGCCTGTATTTGGACCTGGTTATCCTGCACAGCCCCCGTGCACAAACTCACAGGCCAGGTGGCTTCTTACCTGGTCACCCTGGTCTGTGTTTGTTTGCAAGGGTGAGCATAAATCTCTGCCTGAATGACTCCCAACAAAGGTAAGCCCTGACAGAGTGTGAGTGAGTGAGTGACAGCCAAGCTCAGCTTAGCAGCTACAGCGCAGCGGTGTAGTAGGCTGTGTAAGTTCAGCAGCCCAGACAGGAGGAGGACGTGCAAGTGTTTTACAACAGGTGTGTGCTTGGGGGATGGCTTTGGCATGAGGGGGGAGGGGGAGCGGGAGGGCACTGTCTCTGGCTGCAGAGCCAGCACATACATGGCAGGGGGGGGGGGGCACTGTCTGACAGACAGTGCCCCCCCCCCCCATGCCATGTATGTGCTGCAGTCAGAGACAGTGCCCTCCCCCCATGCCATGTATGTTCTGCACTGCAGTCAGAGACAGTGCCCACTGCCCTCTCCCCATGCCATGTATGTTCTGCACTGCAGTCAGAGACAGTGCCCACTGCCCTCTCCCCATGCCATGTATGTTCTGCACTGCAGTCAGAGACAGTGCCCCCCCATGCCATGTATGATGCATGGCATGGGGGGCACTGTCTCTGACTGCAGCACATACATGGCATCGGGGGGGGGGGGGCACTGTCTCTGACTGCAGCTCATACATGGCATGGGGGGGGGGGGGCACTGTCTCTGATGCACATACATGGCATTTGCATGGGAGGGCACTGTCTCTGCAGCACATACATCATGTATGTGCCGCAGAGACAGTGCCCCCCCATGCCAATGCCATGTATGATACATGGCATTGGAAGGGGGGGCACTGTTTCTGCGGCGCATACATGGCATTAGCATGGGGGGACTGTCTCTGCAGCATATACTCGGCATTGGAAGGGCACGGTCTCTGCAGAGACAGTGGCATTCATGCCGATGCCATGTATGTGCTGCAGAGACAGTGTCATTCATGCCGATGCAATGCTCTACAGCGCACCTACATGGCATCGGCATGGATGGCACTGTCTCTGCAGCACATACATTGGATTGGCATGGATGTCGCTGTCTCTGCAGCACATACATTGCATCGGCATGGATGGCACCATCTCTGCAGCACATGCATTATGGCATTGCATCAATGGCATGGATGGCACTGTCTCTGAAGCACAATATGGCATGGATGGTACCATACACACGACAGAGTTATCATAATGCTGATGATCTTAACCAGTTGCTGACTGCTCCGTAGCAGATTTACTGCTACAGGGCCTTTGCGCTGCACAGGATCATATATATATATATATATATATATATATATATATATATATATATATATATATATATGAGATTCTACATTTCCGGGTATTGGAGCCGATCACAAACATCCCAAGTCTCCCGCCACTTGCGGGAGTCTCCCGCCTTTGGCTGGCGGCTCACGGACACCCGCAACTGCCGTGCGATCTCCCGGCTGCCGCAGGAGACTTAGGATGTCTGCCGAAGGAGAGACCGACGGTGATGGAGCCGAACACTGCAGCCGGATGATGACGTCACCGCTGTGAGCCGACCGACACTCTGATGGTATGGGATCATCCTGAAATCAGTATTCCTTTTGGATAATTAAACTTAAAACAGTCTGGAGGAAAGTAAATATCACTTGAAGACAAAACTGCACTTTGTTTAGAGGCGGGGCCTAGGGAGGGGGTGGGGCTGGGATGTGACCAGGGTCAGGGTTGGGGTGGGGCCATGGGTGGGGCTTAAGGGGGCCCCGTCAGCCAGGCTGTACGGGGCCCCATGATTTCTATCAGCGGCCCTGGGGGTCAGTGTAGGGGGTTTCAGTATAGGTGTCAGTGCAGGGGGGTCAGTATAGGTGTCAGGGTAGGGGGGGGTCAGTGTATGTGGAAATGTAGGGGGGGTCAGTGTAGGGGCCAATGTATGGGGGAGTCAGTATAGGTGTCATTGTAGGGGGGTGTCATTGTAGGGGGGCCAGTGTATGTGGAAATTTAAGGGGGGGTCAGTGTATGTGGGAATGTAAGGGGGTCAGTGAGGGGGAGGTCAGTATAGGTGTCAGTGTATGGGGAGGTCAGTATAGGTGTCAGTTTAGGGGGGTCAGTATATGTGGAAATGTGGGGGGGGGGGGTCAGTGTAGGGGTCAGTGTAGGGGGGGGGTCAGTATAGGTGTCAGTGTATGGGGAGGTCAGTTTAAGGGTCAGTGTAATTGTCAGTGTAGGGGGGTCAGTGTAGGTGTCAGTGTAGGGGGGGTCAGTATAGGTGTCAGTGTATGAGGGAGTCAGTGTCAGTATAGGGGGGGGTCAGTGTAGGGGGGTCAGTATAGGTGTCGGTGTATGGGGGGTCAGTGTCGGTGTCAGTGTAGGGGGGTCAGTATAGTGGGGTAAGTGTATGTGGGAATGTAGAGGGGGGGTCAGCGTAGGGGGGTGTCAGTGTAGGAGGTGTCAGTATAGGGGGGTCAGTGTAGGTGTCAGTGTAGGTGTCAGTGTATGGGGGGGTCAATGTAGGTGTCAGTATAGGGGGTATCAGTGTAGGGGGGGGGGGGGGGGTCAGTGTAGTTGTCAGTGAAAGTGTCACTGTAGGGGGATCAGTGTAGATGTCAGTGTAAGGGGGGGGGTCAGTGTATGGAGGGATCAGTGTAGGTGTCAGTGTATGGGGGGGGTCAGTGTAGGGGGGGGTCAGTGTACAGGGTTTATTGTAGGGGTCAGCGAAGGTGTCAGTGTAGTGGGGTCAGTGTAGGGGGGTCAGTGAAGGTGTCAGTGTAGAGGGGTAAGTGAAGGTGTCAGTGTAGGGGGGGTCAGTGAAGGTGTCAGTGTAGGGGGGGTCAGTGAAGGTGTCAGTGTAGGGGGGTCAGTGAAGGTGTCAGTGTAGGGGGGTCAGTGAAGGTGTCAGTGTAGGTGTCAGGTAGGTCAGTGTAGGATTTAGGAATGTCAGTGTAGGGTTCAGGGTAGGGGTCAGTATAGTAATTAGGTAGGTCAGTGTAGTGATTAGGTCTGTTAGTGCAGGAATCAGGTAGGTCTGTGTAGTGGTCAGATAGGACTCTGTAGGTGTCAGTATAGTGATCAGGTAGGTCAGTGTAGTGGGCAGTGTATTGGTCAGGTAGGTCAGTGTAGGTGTCAGTATAGAAATTAGGTAGGTCAGTGTAGTGGTCAGGTAGGTCAGTGTAGGAATAAGGTAGGTCAGTGTAGATGTCAGTATAGAAATTAGGTAGGTCAGTGTAGTGGTCAGGTAGGTCAGTGCAGATGTCAGTATAGTAATCAGGTAGGTCAGTGTAAGAATAAGGTAGGTCTCTGTAGTGCTCAGGTAGGTCAGTGTAAGAATAAGCTAGGTCTCTGTACTGGTCAGGTAGGTCAGTGTAGGTGTCAGTATAGTAATCAGGTAGGTCTGTGTGGTGGTCAGGTAGGTCTGTATAGGTGTCAGTATAGTAATCAGGTAGGTCAGTGTAGGAATAAGGTAGGTCTCTGTAGTTGTCAGCTAGGTCAGTGTTGGTGTCAGTGTAGTGGTCTGTGTAATTGTCTAGTAGGTTTGTGTAGGGGGCGCAAATTACTTACCTTGCCTCGGGCGCTGACAAGCCACGCTACGCCACTGATTTCTACAGGTTACCAGCTTGGAGTTACAGAGGAGGTCTAGAGCGAAAATTATAGCTTTCGCTCTAACGATCGCAGCAATACCTCACATGTGTGGTTTGAACACCGTTTACATAAGTGGCCATGAATTACTTATGCGTTTGCTTCTGCATGCAAGCTCGGAGGGTCTGGGGCGCTTTACATTTTTTTTTTCTTTTCTGATTTATTTTACCTTTTATTTTTACACTGTCCCTTTAAAAAAAAAAAAAAAATTTTTTTTGATAACTTTTCTTCCTAGCAATAATCAGGACAGGTCCCCTTCATTGTGAGATCTGGGGTCAAAAAGACCTCAGATCTCACATTTAAACCTAAAAGCAAAAAAAAAAAAAAAAAAAAAAGAAAAATTTAATTTTTTTTCAGCAATAAAATAAAAAACGGGGCCTTTAACCACTTTAACCATTTTACGACCGCGTTCTACTGCGGCAGGCAGCCGCTCCTGCGCGAACCACCGTAGGTATACGTCAGTCGTATGCAGGCAGCTAGGGGCAAGCGCGCGCCGTCAGCAGGGAGACCAATGCATGGGGCAGGCAGCTCCGATTTCTGCCTGACACCCACGATCGTTCCTCACTGACAGAGAAGAAGAGTCAGCTGTTGTAAACACAGCTGACCGTTCTTCTCCCTGGAATGATCATAGAGCCCATGTGATCCTTCTATATAAGAACACAGGTCTCTGTGATAATTTCACAAGCCATGCCCCCCACACTTTGAAACACGCCCCTAGGTACTGTGAGGGATTAGCTCGGTGGCGGGTGTGGATGACCCCTTGGGGGGTGCGTTTTCACAGAGAGATAGCCGATAAGTGCTTGCAAACAACAGTTTGGTTTATTAATGCAATTTTCTTCACCAGACTGCAAGCGTCAAAAACAGCAAAATAAAATAAAACACCAAAATAAATCCTTGCCTCTGTGGGCGGCTACCTTCCCACACTGGAACCTACCTAAGAGTCTGTCCCCAACCTACTGTTGGGCAGACTTTCTTATCCTACAGCGGATACTCAACAGTCCATGTTTTATCTCTTCACACAGCACATGTTCATTTAACAGGTCCCTTTACTCTTCACAATGAGAATGTCTCTCTGCTTGTCTCTTCACATGGCAAACATTCCTTTATTTCTTCCACATAGAAATAGTTTGTTTTCTCACCTTTGAGAAGTCTTCACAACTGGTTACCCTCCTTAGCGCACATCACTTCAGGGGGTCTTCTCCCATGCTCACACAGCTTGTCGGGAGGCACACATCTGACTGTCCTCCTTCTCCCAGCCCACACGGCTTCAGGAGACAGCTTCCGGAGGCAGCCCTCCATAGACTTCCTTTGGACAAATTATAGAAGCCTTAACTCCCTCATTCTGAACAGCTGAAGTCTGTTCAACGTCTTTAGACATTTCTTCTGGCTTCTACAGCCGACACCCTATAGTAATGGGTGAATTGTATCTCCGATCTGTGACAACACTCACAGATTTACCTGACTTCCTGTCACAGTACACATTTAACCCCTTGATCACCCACAGTGTTAACCCCTTCCTTGCCAGTGTCATTATTACAGTAACTGCATATTTTTAGCACTGATTACTGTAGTAATGTCACTGGTCCCCCCAAAAGTGTCAAAAATGTCAGTCAGGGGTCCGATCTGTCCACGGCAATGTCGCAGTCCCGCAAAAAATCACAGATTGCCATTACTAGTAAAAAAAAAAAAAAAAACAATAAAAATGACATAAATCTTTCCCGTAGTTAGTAGACTTTTGCGCAAACCAAACAAAATAAGCTTATTGCGATTTTTTTTTTTTTTTTTTTTTTTTTTCCAAAAATATGTAGCAGAAAACAAATTGGCCTAAAATGTTAAACTTTGATTTTTACTTTTTTTTTTTGGGGGGGGGGGGGGGGTGTTATATAGCAGAATGTGAAAAATATTGTTTTTTTTTTTTTTTTTTTTCAAAATTGTCACTATTTTTTTGTTTATAGCGCAAAAATTAAAAATCGCACAGGTGATCAAATACCACCAAACGAAAGCTCTATTTGTGGGGAAAAAAGAACGTAAATTTTGTTTGGGTACAGCGTCGCATGACCGCGCAATTGTCCGTTAAAGTAATGCAGAAATAGGGCCTGGTCAGGAAGGGGGTAAAATCTTTCGGGGCTAAAGTGGTTAAAGTAACGCAGTGCCGAATCGCAAAATAGGGCCTGGTCAGGAAGGGGGGTAAAATCTTTCGGGGCTAAAGTGGTTAAAATAACGCAGTGCTGAATCGCAAAATATGGCCTGGTCATTAAGGGGGCAAATCCTTCCGGTCCAGAAGCGGTTAAGGCCGCTGGGCGGAATCGATGATGTATGACGTTGCTCTGGTCTTCCAAGGCCAAAGAGTTGAGTGGGGGCCAACTTGCCCTTACTTGAATTCCTGCCTGGGACACAGAAGGACTGGATCGTTTTCCCCGCTACCGACTGCTCCGGTAAGCAGGGAAAACGACTGGGAGGGGCACCTCTCCCGCCGCCCATAAAAAGAATCCCTGGGACAACTTTTGTGTGAAAGAGGACTGCTGGCCCTGTAAGAAGCTTCCGGGGTTATGGCAGCTATCTGCTGCCTTAACACTGGTATTTAACGTAAAACTGCGACAGGCGGTGCGGAAGTGGTTAACTAGCAAAATGCAACACTGTTCGCAAATGAAATTTAGATCATTTTTTTCCACACAAATATAGCTTTCTTTTGGTGGTATTTGATCACCACTTTTTTTTTCTTATATAAATGAAAAAAGAATGAAAACAAACAATATTTTTTAAAAAAATAAACTTATGCGCTAAAATAAGGTATACGACGATATAAAAGATGGATAGGTCAAAGCAATCGTGGAACACCACGGAAAGAACAGCCGATTTAATAGTGTCACCACATATCCCAATGATTTTTAAAAGCAAGAAATCAGCGCTCAACTCCTTGATGGGATGAACCACTCTAACTACATAAAAACGTAGAACAAAATTCGATATTTCTAAAATATTAAAGATGCATAAAAGTAGGAGAATCCAAGATAGAAAAATATTCTATGTGTTGGTGTAAAAAACAATCAGAGATAGTATAATTCTAAAATCTTCAAAAGAACAATATTTAGAATCTTCGAGAGTGTCTAAAAGCACAGGAAAACTATAAAAGCGATGATAAAGGAGCTGATCCCAATATTGTTCTTTGTGTAGTAAATAGTGGCGTAAATCAAAACGTGATGTATCACAAAATAATATAAAGGTGACAAGCGATAAAAAAAAAAAAAAAAAAAACTCTTAAAGTGTGCAGCAATAATCCTAATTAGAATGATATAAAATGCAGTGGTACAACATAGATAAATTAAATTCAACAGGAGTGAATAATCCGTGTCAATCAAGACACATAGAATTACGAATAAACAAAGTGAATATATATAGAAAAGTGCTATGGTGCTGGGTAAAGTGCATAAAACATATCCAATAAAAAAAAAATAAAAAAATGTATTCTGCTACATGTCTTTGGAATGTCTTTGAAAAAAAAATCCTAATAAGTGTATATTATTTGGTTTGCATGAAAGTTAGAGCGTCTATAAACTATGGAATATGTACTGGAATTTTTATTTCTTTATTTATACTAGTAATGGCGGTGATCAGCGATTTCTAGTGGACAGTAATTGGGAGCTGAGGACAATAATGGGGTTGTTGAGGACAGTAATAGGGGGGGACAGAGGACAGTAATGGGAGGGCTCGGGACAATTAAGGGGGCAGCTCAGGACAATAATGGGGGGGGGGGGGTATTTTTTGGCTGAGGACATTAATGGATGGGGTCAGGACAGCATGGGGGGAGGGCTAAGGGCAATAATTGGGGCCCCAGGACAGTAATGAGGGGCTGAGAAAATCAATGGGGAGACTGCCCCCTACAGGAGTAGGACACTAGGCAGAAAAAAGTTCTGGCTATGCCTATGGGCAGTCCCGGAGGGTACACCCTCGCTCTTCCTGCATAGGATGCCAGTTATGTATCAAAGCAGTGTCAGAAAAGTAACACCAACCCAACTCGAAATATAGGGCCGGATACTGCGTCCATCAATGAACTTAAGAGAAAAGGATTTTACGGTAAGTCAAAAAGTTCTCTATCGTTCATTGACGCAGTTCTCTCTGATTCATATCAGTAGGGACGTCCCAAAGCAGTGCCATAAAATGAGGGGTGGGAACAGCAGAAAAGAACAAGTCCCCAAGGCCAAACATAGTCGACCAGGCAACATAGGACTCATCAGCACAAAAGATGAGGCCCACCTGAAAACAACAGTAAACACCCTCAAGGAAGGCCAAAAGCCCTCCAGACAGCAGCCAGCAAAAAACCTTGCGGCCAAAAAGAGGCATCTGCAGATGCCAGCACATCCACCTTATAAAATGTGGTAAAGGTGTGAACAGACTACCAGGTAGCCGACTTGCAGCCTGGAGCACAGATGCCCACAAGGCAAAAAGCCCAGGAAGCACTAGGCGCCCGAGTGAGAACGCGCCAAAACCCCTAATTGAATAAACCTGCACCACCGTCTGTCCGATCCATCCGGGAATAGACGTAGCAGACGCAGGCAGTCCGTTCACAGGCCATCCGTAAGTAATTTGGGGGGGGGGGGGGCTGAGGACAGTAATGGGGGGAAGGTCAGTAATGTGAAGGGGGGATTTTTATGTGAAGGGGAGTAACTGTGATGTGAAGGGGAGACTGAGGATGCTGATGTCAGACTAGGATTGTGATATGAGATTCGATTCAGAGTGCATGTCGCTGGTAGGGCAGCCCATTCATTTTAATGTGCATGTGATTTTACTCACCAGCTACAGGATGTGAACCTAGCCTAAGAAGAGAAGAGTGCTGTGTTGTGAAGGATCTTACTCATAGCAGAAATATCAGATTTCGACCTCTGGAAGAAAATTGCACTGACTGGACCTCTGTGAATTGTAATTCAATACCCCTGGTGTAGTGCGTCTTATATATAGGCAAGTATTTTATGTTTGAAGGTTGGCATAGCAGACTGATGGACTTAATTATTTTTTTTCCAGAGTTTGAGCCAGGACATATTACATTTTTTCTTTATTTATTTAAAATATTTTCTTTTTGATATATAGTGAATGGTACACTTTTGAATGTATTTGTACATACTGCATATAATCTGTTTTGTATAAAATGATATCCTCACTTCATTTACTCATTTTTATAGAATACAATTATGATACGCTGACTTTCACCTTTGCTCTAAACGAGTATTTGATTTTAATCATGTTTTAGTAGCTGGATAGATCCAGTTATTACTTTGTATGTTATTTTACAATAATAAACTTTCCTGACAGACTCTATGGCAGCATACGTATGGGTTAACCCCGCCTCTACTCCTCACCTATAGGACCCCACTCCCATAAATCTTTGCTCTGAGCCAGAGGCCGCGTTCCTTTTTTTCCCTCCTCCTAAGGACCAAAATGGTTGAAATCTTATCTTGGATAAAGTGTCCACGATCAAGGCCTGGTTGTTCGGCAAGCTGTGCTCCGGAAGACGTGTGAAGTCTCCAGCAGTCCCCAGCTATTAGTGGGGTAGAGAAGGGCGATGGATGCGGTGCCATGAAGAGCTTAAGCCTAGCCTGTGGCAGGCAAAACAGCAGTATGGCCTAAAAGCCTAGCTATGAGCAGGTGGTCATAAACGCCCTGGGCTTGTGCAGCAGTGTCTTCTGGATGGAGAGGGGCGATGGATGTGGTGCCATGGGGGTCTACAATAGTCCCCAGCTATTAGCGGGGTGGAGAAGGGCGATGGATGTAGTGCCATGAAGAGCTTAAAGCCTGGCCATTGGTAGGCAAAGCGGCAGTACGGCCTAAGAGCCTGGCTATTAGCAGGTGGCCATAAACGCCCTGGGCCCATGCTGCAGCGTCTTCTGGATCCAGGCATGGTCATGGGGGATGCGGTGTGTGGTGATGTATACTTTTATATTGCATATTCCATGGCAGTAGTTTTTGTGTGTTTGTCTGTTTTCTTCCCTGGCTCTAGTATCTCCCAGTCTATGGCGGCTGGAACGCATTTGCGTTCCAAGCAGCAGCTCTCTTTTCCGGCCTGGCGTCCCTGGTTAATCCTGCCCAGGGAGGCAGCGCATGCGTGCTGCGGGCGGCGGTGGCATCATTACAGTGATGAAATTCAATCAGCGGTCAGTACTGTTGATATTCAGATTTTTCTGTGGGCAGCTTACAGCAGTTTCCCTAAAGTCTGTGTGCAATCATCACAGGTATATGCTCTGCATTAACACCCTTGTGTGCTGCCTGTGTGTGTGTGTGATCCTAATGGTCCTTTTACCTGGTGCAGGTTGGCTGCTTGTGCAATTTCACACTTTGGATGTATCACTGGCCAACCCTTGTATAGCAGGGATGAGTGGGTTTGTTTTAACCCTTTCCTTTCCTCACTTGCCTGTGCACGCCTTTTGGTATTTTGTTTTCTTGTTAGGTTTTTTTAGTCATTCTAGATCAGATTGACAATACATAGCATGAGAGGATACATACCTCATTAGGTCACTACATTAACATTCTTCTTCCAGATTTAGTCATCATTGATCACCGTTAAGGTCCAGCCTTCAAAGCAGAAGCTCTGAATCCTTTAGGCACCATGTCCACCGCCATGTCAGCCACTCCAAGGAAGGAGCTGCTGGGGATGCAGGACTAAGGCTGGCCATACACTATACAATTTTCTTGTTCAACTTTCCTTTAGATTTACCAAAACCATGTAATATAGGGTCAAACCTAAACACTTTCAATTTGCATGCAATCAGGCAGGCCCTTGTACTACATAGTTTAACCACTTGCCTACAGTGCACTTTCACCCCTTTCCTGCCCAGACTGATTTTCAGCTTTCAGCGCTCTCACATTTTGACTGAGAATTACTCAGTCATGCAACACTGTACCCATACAAAAATTGTGTCCTTTTTTTTCACACAAATAGAGCTTTCTTTTGATGGTATTTGATCAATACTGGGTTTTTTATTTTTTGTGTTATAAATAAAAAAAGACTGAAAATATCGTGAAAAAACGCATTTTTCTTTGTTTCTGTCATAAAATTTTGCAAATTAGTTATTTTTCTTCACAAATTTTGGCCAAAATTTATACTTCTACTTATCTTTGGTAAAAATAACCCAAATAAGTGTATATTATTTGGTCTTTGTGAAAGTTATAGAGTCCACAAGCTATGGTGCGAATCATTGAAAATTGATCACACCTGATGTACTGAAGGCCTATATCATTTCTTGAGACACTAAAAAGTCAGGAAAGTACAAATACCCCCCAAATGACCCCTTTTTGGAAAGTAGACATTCCAAGGTATTTAATAAGGGGCTTGGTGAGTTTTTTGAAGTTGTAATTTTTTCCCACAATGCTTTGCAAAATGAAGATTTTTTTTTTTTTTTTTTACAAATTGCCGTATTAACAGGTTATTTCTCTCACACAGCACATGTATACTTGCAACTACACCCCAAAACACATTCTACTACTCCTCCTGAGTATGGCGATACCACATGTGTGAGACTTTTTCACAGCCTTGCCACATACAGAGGCCTAACATCCAAGTAGCAGCGTCCGGCATTCTAGGAGCATAAATTACACATATAATTTCCTGACAACCTATTGCACTTTTGAAGGCCCTGGAGCACCAGGACAATGGAAACCCCCATAAAATGACCCCATTATGGAAAGCAAACAGCCCAACATATAATCTTTGAGGCATAATGAGTCTTTTGAACATGTCATTTTTTTCCACAAGTTTTTGGAAAATGTGGAAAGAAAATGAAAATGCTTTTTTTTTACACAAAGTTGTCAATTTATGCAATATTTCTAACACATAGCATGTACATAGCAAAAATTGCACCCCAAAATACATTCTGCTACTCCTCCTGAGTATGCTGATACCACATGTGTGAGACTTTTTCATAGCCTGGCCACATACAGAGGCCCAACATTCAAGTAGCCCCGTCCGGCATTCTAGAAGCATAAATTACACATATAATTTCCTGACAACCTATCGCACTTTTGAAGGCCCTGGAGCACCAGGACAATGGAAACGCCCATAAAATGACCCCATTTTGGAAAGCAAACACCTCAACGTATAATTTTTGAGGCATAATGAGTCTTTTGAACATGTCATTTTTTTTCCCACAAGTTTTTGGAAAATGTGGAAAGAAAATGAAAACGCATTTTTTTTACACAAAGCTGTCCATTTATGCAATATTTCTAACACAGAGCATGTACATAGCAAAAATTTTACCCCAAAATACATTCTGCTATTCCTCCTGAGTATGGCGATACCACGTGTGTAATACTTTTACACAGCCTAGCCACATACAGAGGCCTAACATCCAAGTAGCTCTTTACACAAAGTTGTCCATTTATCCACTTTAAGACTGGGCCTATTTTTGACACTTGGTGTTTATAAGCTGAAATCATTTTTTTGCTAGAAAACTACTTAGAACCCCCAAACATTATATATTTTTTTTTAGCAGAGACCCTAGAGAATAAAATGGAGATCAATTTTTTTATCACACCATATTTGCGCAGCAGTCTTCCAAATGCAATTTTTGTGAAAAAAATTCACTTTTTTGAATAAAAAAATAAGAAACCAGTAAATTTAGCCCAATTTTTTTCCATAATATGAAAGATAATGTTACGCTGGGTAATTAGATAACCAACATGTCATGCTTCAAAATTGCACATGCTCGTGGAATGGCGCCAAACATTGGTACTTAAAAATCCCCATAGGCAACATTTTAAAAAATTCTACAGGTTACCAGCTTAGAGTTACAGAGTAGGTCTAGGGCTCAAATTATTGCTCTCGCTCTAACGATCGCGGCGATACCTCACATGTGTGGTTTGAACACCGTTTACATATGTGGGCGGGACTTGCGTATGCGTTCGCTTCTGCACGCGAGCTAACGGGGACAGGGCGCTTTAATTTTTTTTTTCCTATTTATTTTATTTAATAATTTTTTATTTTTAAAAAGTTTTTTTTTAAAAAAATGTTTTGATGATTTTTATTCCAATTACAAGGAATGTAAACATCCCTTGTAATAGAAATAGGCATGACAGGTCCTCTTTATTGTGAGATCTGGGGTCAAAAAGACCTCACACCTCACAACTACACTAAAAAAAAAAAAAAAAAAAACGTCCCTTTAAACCGGTTGCTAGGCAACGACTTTTGACGTAGCTCCGGTCCTCCAAGACCATAGAGTCGAGTGAGGGCCATCTTGCCCTCACTCAGCTTCCTGTCTCTGAGGATTCGGGACCGGATAGTTTTCCCCGCTGCCGGCGGGTCCGGTAAGCTGAGAAAACGTCTAGGACGCGGCGGGAGGGGGGGGCACCTCTTCCCATGCACCGTTGCGGCGGATTCGGCGGCGAATCTGCCACTGGGACCACCCTTATCTGAAAGCCGACCGCCCGCCGTTTAAAAAAATACCAGGGTTATGGCAGCTATCTGCTGCCATAACCCCAGTATTTAGCTTTAAATGGCAGATGTATATAGTCGTTAGGCGGTCGGTAAGTGGTTGCATGTATATAGCAAAAATTGTACCCCAAAATACATTCTGCTACTCCTCCTAATTATGGCAATACCACACGTGTGAGACTTTTACATAAAATGCACATCTAATTTCCTGACAACCTATCATTTTTGAAGGCCCCTCACATTTTTAACACATAGCATGTACATAGCAATAAATACATTACAAAATACATTCTATAAAGGAAAGTGTAAAAAAAAATTATTACCTGTGGTTGTAGTAGTGCAGTTGTCCACAGAGGAGAGCATTAGTCCAGGCAGCAGGCAGGGACATGCTTAGCGACGACAATAGCAATTTTCCAGGCAGCAGGCAGGAATATAGTCTATAGTCAATACTGGGATATTGTCAGCACAGCCGCAGCATTTGTCCAAATTAATTTTCCAGGCAGAGACATGGTCAGCACAGCCATAATATTGGTCCCGGTACACTGCAGACAATGATTGTACCACTCTCCAGCTAATATCATGCAGCAGGCAGAGGCATGATGGTAGTAAGCTGAGGGCCTTGGTCAGGTGAGACCTGGGGACAGGGGTAGAGGCTTCTCCCACCCAAATCTCTTTGAAGCCTCCGGACTCCAGACCCTAATCCGGAATTTACGGAACCCAGAGAGAACCAAAAAAATTGGTTTTCTCTATCCGGAAAAACAACTCTGGAGCCCCTCACATATGTGAGACCCCTGTGTACTACAGTAGCAGGGGGCGACAGATCAGTTCAAGCGGTAGGCAGAAGAATAGTCGGTAAAACAAGCCAGGGTCAGTTCACGTGCAAGCAATCCAAGCGGCAGGCAGAAGCGTTGTTGAAAAAACAGGCCAGGGTCAGTTCACAGGGAAGCAATCCAAACAGTAAGAAGAAGCGTAATCGGTAAAACAAGCCAGGGTCAGTTCACGTGAAAGCAGTCCAAACAGTAGGCAGAGGCATAGTGGAAAAACAGGCCAGGGTCAGTTTATGTGGAAGGCAGTGGCATGAGAAAAATTGGTCAGCACAGATGAAAACGGGGAAATGGGCTAGTAATTTATGAATGTATGGTACCGTGTGAAGCATTCTCCAATGCACAGGCCAGGTTGGGAGGGACAGTACCGACAATAGAAGCTGGTGTCTTTACGAAACCCCCTTCTGCTGCACACACGGCATCTTTTTTGGCGTCTTCGGCCTCCTTCAGATGGTGGAAGGTAGTCTGGGAAGTGGCGCACACAAAGTCGGCTAACAGCCTCAGAGCGAAGGTTTTCTTGGGGGAGTCCTTGTGGGTAGATGAGGGTCGTGATAATTTCTTCAATGTATTTTAGGAAGGGGATGGGGCTTTCAGTGGATTTGGAGTAGATAACCTAAGAGTTATAAAAGGCCAATTGAAATAAATAAATTGCAACCTTCTTATACCAGAATCAGGACTTCCTTGTGGCCAAGTAGGGCTGAATCATCTGGTCGTTAAAATCCACCCCCCCCCCCCCCCCCCCCATGTAAAGATTGTAATCCTGCACACATGATAGTTTTTGGATGGGACCTCTTCTTCTCCGAACCTCCACTGTGGTGTCGTCATGAATGGTGGACATCATGTAAACATTTCGGCTATCCTTCCATCTCAAGGCCAGCACCTCGTTGTTTCTCAGGGCTGCTATTTCCCCCTTCCTCAGTCTTTTATTTACTAAGGACTGTGGGAAGCCCTTCCTGTTCTTCCTGGTGGTTCCGCAGGCCAGGGTTCCTTCAAGGTAGAGATGTCTGAAGAGGGGCAGGCTGGTATAAAAATTATCTAGGTAAAGGTGGTAGCCTTTCCTCAGCAGTGGGTATGCCAGGTCCCATACAACTTTTCCATTTGTGCCCATGTAGGCCGGGCAGTCAGGGGGATTGAGCTGGGAATCTCTTCCTTCGTATATGCGGAACGCATACAGATATCCCGTAGCTCTGTCGCACAATTTGTATAGTTTGACCCCATATTTGGATCTTTTGCTTGGAATGTATTGCTTTATTCCAAGCCGGCCTGTGAAGTGTAGCAGGGACTCATCTACACAAATGTTTTGATCTGGGACGTAAAGTTCTGCAAAACTTTGGGAAAGAAAATTTATGAGGGGGCGAATTTTATACAGCTTGTCAAAATTTGGATGATTTTGGGGGGGGCACTGGCTGTTGTCACTAAAATGAAGGAAGCGCATGATGATTTCATACCTGGACCTGGACATCAGGGCAGAATATATGGGCATAATGTGTATGGGGTGGGTGGACCAATAGGCATGTCCTTCATTTTTTTTTTGTAACCCCCATGTTTATGGTGAGGCCCAAAAACATTTTAAATTCCTCCAAAGTTAAATCTCTCCACTCAAACGGACGGGAATAGGAAGATTGGGGGTTGTTAGCAATAAACTGCTGGGCATATAGATTAGTTTGGTCCACGATGTATTGCAGAAAATCGTTGGGCAAAAATAAATGGAGAAAATCAATAAAAGAAAAATTTTCTATATTGGCCTGCACACCTGGCTGTGCGGTAAAAGGGGGAATATTTGCTGATCCCGAGTTGGAGGGCAGCCATCTTGGGTTGGCAAGAGCATCTGGGAGGTGGATAGTGGCCCTGGCTCTTGGGGGATGTGACACTCCAGTGCTGGTAGAAGGGGGATTCGAAATTGGGAGTGATGCCGCAGTGCTGGTGCTGGGCCTGGGCATTCGCTCCTGTGTTTCGCTGGGGGCAGAGCGGGTACTGGGCCTAGGCATAGGATCCTGGGGTGTACTGGTGGTGGCAGTGCTGGTGCTGGGCATAGGATCCTGGGGTGTATCCCTTGTGGCTGCCCGGTTTCCAGAGCGCCGTTCCCTTTTGGGAGGGACCCATTCTTCCTCCGAGTCCATCTCCGATCCGCTACTGTTAGCAACTTCAAATTCCGAATCGGATTCGGAATTGGATTCAGATACTGATGAGAGCTCCCCGGTGCCCTCATTATCCATAGAGATGACCTCAAACGCCTCCTCGCTGCTGTACAACCTTTTTGACATTCTGGCTGTGCGACGGGTGACTGCGGATGATCACTGATGAGTGGCAGGTGACGAATAGGTGGCAGGCAGGTGACGGATAGGTGGCAGGTGACGGATAGGTGGCAGGTGACGGTCACTGATGGGGTGGCAGGTGACGGTCACTGATGGGGTGACAGATGACGATCACTGATGGGGTGACAGGTGACGCTGATTGATGGGGTGATAGATGACGATGACTGATGGGGTGACAAGTGACGATGACTGATGGGGTGACAGGTGACGGTGATTGATGGGGGTGACAGGTGATGGGCGCTGGTCACCGATGGGTGACAGGTGCACCGCTGGCGATACTGATGGCAGTCTCTGACAGGTGCACTTTATAGGTAGCGATTTTGGGCACTGATGGTGACAGGTGACTGTTGGGTGACAGGTGAAATTGGGGGGGGCTGGTGACACTTTTTTTTACACTGAAAGACACAGATCAGTAACTCACTGTTTCTGGTTCAGCTCTCCTCACACTGGAAACGGTGTGTGAGGGAAGATGAGCTAGTAACAGTCAGTTACTGCTCTGTGTTTACATTTGTGATGGGCTGTGAATGGCTTCACAGCCCATCACATGGTAATCAGCCACTGTCATTGGCTGTTTTACACTGTCGGTGACTAGCTGTGTTCCTAGGGAACACATAGCCACCGACATGACCGCGCTCCCGATCGCGCATGCGCGGTCTTCTGCCGGCATCTACTGTTGTGATCGGCTATGTCATTGCAACATAGCCGATCACGTGGGAAACAGCCATGCCTATTGGCTGTTTCCCCCCTGCCGGTGACCGGCTGTGTCCCGGGGACACGCCGACACCGGCAGTGCACGGTGGCGTGCCTGCGATCGCGCGCCTGCCCTGCATTTACTGGGTCACGTCATATGACGTCTGCCCAGGATAATAGCCGCACCATCCCGCCGTCATATGACGGCGGGCGGGCGGTAAGTGGTTAAGGTAAATCTAAAGGAAATTGAATAAGAAAATTGTATAGTGTATGGCCAGCCTTAGGTTCCAGAGGGCAAGACTTCATGTGAGCCTTTCTAAGTGCAGGCGGCTGGGATAAACGATGGATATTTCTAACAAATGGAATCTCTGGTGAGGTGCGTAGTGCAAGAATCCCTTAAAGAGTGGGGTACAAGCCACACGCAAAGTCCAACAGCCATTACGTCGTGTTCTCCCACTAGGGACGGCCAGGAAGAACTGGAATCGTCCTAACCAAGCCATCCATCTATGAAGACAGTGGGGCAGAGTGAGATGAGTCCCTTTACCCTTGTGACACCTTTGGTCAAGGCAATGAAGGGGGCTTTTGCATGAGTGGAACCTGTAGAGTCTCCTGCAAAGCAAGAGACTCTAGAGAGAGTGTTCTAATTTTCCAATTCATAATGGAAATAGAGGACATAATTTTGGATGAATGAAGCAAGGTCGCTAGATATACCTCCCTTCTGAGCCAGATGGCCAAGCTCTATCCATTTGGAAATAAGGATGTGACGCATCCAAAGCCTGCCTCTCTAGTTGTGGAGGCCTTAATGAGGCAAGCAAGCATATGGCTCTTCCTTGGAAGATGCAGTGAATGGCCTGAAAGTCAACCTGGGCTCTTGTGGCCATGTTTAAATGGATGGAAACGTGAAAGGTGAATGTGGGCGCAGTATTCAAGAGCAATTTATGAAACTCGGTAGTTCAAGAGCTGGTGTCAGTTTCCATGGTGAGGCGCCAATTGACATCATCCGTATAGTGGCATGGGTTATGCTTCCCTCAGTTACGGGAAATAGAGTTCTCTGACTGGGTCCTGGGCTTGCAAATCCCGCCTCTAGCACACCTAGTGTAAGATCCCTTTGAGGGAGCTGTGGCAAGCTGGATTGCACCGTAACCCGGGCCACATTTGCCAGGTTGGGTCTTGCCTCAGGACCGGCGCCTGCTAGGCCGGAAGACGACGCGGTCTAGAGCACAAAGTTCAGAGCGTGCGAGGGTCGCACGTGTTTACAGACCAGGTCTGGATTTTAGGAAGTGCTGGAGAAGAGGCCAGATATCTCCTCAGAAGTATGCTAAAAGCATAACCTCAGGGTATTCAAGAAGCTACACAGTTTGATGGAAAGGGTAAACTGGGACCAAACCCTGGGATCCCATATCCACAGAGGAAAAATGGGAATGCTTTAGGAACATATTAGGCAAAGGCATCTTGCAGTGCATTCCTATGGGAAATAAATTTAGAAGAGACAAAGCCAAACCTGGCTGGCTAAACCGTAGCGTTAAAAAACTTATTAGGGGAAAAAAATTGGCCTTCAAGAAATATAAATCAGAGGGCACTGTATTGGCTTTCGAGCAATACAAGGAGGCAAATAAGAAAAGTAAACACGAAATCAAAATGGCTAAAATCAACTTTGAGAGACAAATAGCGGAGGATAGTAAAAAAAACCCAAAGAAATTCTTTAAATATATCAAAAGCAAAAAAACTAGGGCAGAGCATATTGCACACATAATTAGCGATGATGGGGGGATGGTTACAGAGGACACTGAAAAAGCAACCGTGCTGAATGCTTTTTTCTCGTCAGTCTTTACACAGGAAACGGAGGGGTACACTGACCATGACTGTATGGTTAGTAGTAATACACAGGATTTGCCACTATGGCTAACAGAGGGTGAAATCAGGGAAAGGCTGGATAAACTTAACACAAACAAATCACCAGGCCCGGATGGCGTACATCCGAGAGTACTCAAGGAACTCGGTAAGGTTATATCCAGACCACTGTTCCTGATCTTTGCTGACAGTATTAGGACAGGAGATGTACCAGGGGATTGGAAGAAAGCTAACGTGATTCCGATATTCAAAAAGGGCCAGAGGCATATCCCGGGAAATTATAGGCCTGTCAGTTTGACATCAATAGTATGTAAACTTCTGGAGGGGATGATAAGGGACTATATCGTAGAATTTGCTAAAGACAACAACATCATCAGCAGTAATCAGCACGGGTTTACAAATGGGCGTTCTTGTCAAACCAATCTCTTAGCATTCTACGAGGAGGTAAGCTGTGAGCTAGATAGGGGGAGACCAGTGGATGTGGTGTACTTGGATTTCGCTAAGGCGTTTGATACAGTTCCCCACAAGCGCTTAATTTATAAAATAAGGTCTGCAGGTATCGACAGCAGAGTTTGCTCTTGGATACGGAATTGGCTTAAAGGGCGTGTCCAAAGGGTGGTAATAAACAGCGCATACTCAGACTGGTCTGAGGTTGTAAGCGGGGTGCCCCAGGGCTCATTCCTGGGACCAACCTTGTTCAATTTATTCATAAACAGCATTGAGGACGGGATCAGTAGTGCGTTATCAGTTTTTGCAGATGACACAAAATTGGCCAGGGCAATAACTGCACAGCATGAAGCAGATATCCTACAGAATGACCTGGACAAAATTACAGAGTGGGCAACGACATGGCAAATGAGGTTTAACGTGGAGAAGTGTAAGGTTTTCCACTTGGGGACTAAAAACATAAAAACACAATACACGTTAGGAGGGGAACCCTTGGGGGTATCAAAAATGGAGAAGGATCTGGGAGTCTTGGTTGATGATAGATTAGGCAACAGCATGCAATGTCAAGCGGCAGCTGCCAAAGCCAGCAGAATATTAGCATGCATAAAGAAAGGGATGTATTCCAGAGATAAGACTATAATCCTTCCACTTTGTAAAACTCTGGTCCGACCGCATCTGGAGTATTCTGTCCAGTTCTGGTCGCCAGTCCTCAGGAGGGATGTGTTGGAGCTGGAGAGAGTCCAGAGAAGGGCAACTAAACTAATTAGGGGATTGGAGGACCTTGACTATGAAGAGCGTCTACAATCGCTCGATTTATTCTCCCTGGAGAAGAGACGTCTGAGGGGGGACATGATAGCAATTTATAAATATCTTAATGGGGATCCCAGCTTAGAAAAAAAGCTGTTCATTCGAAGGGATTGCATGAGGACTCGAGGGCATACAATGCGATTAGAGAAGCGTTTTAACCACAGGCAACGTGGGGGGTTCTTTACTGTTAGGGCTACAAGATTGTGGAATTCTCTACCACAAGAGGTGGTTTCTGCGGGTAGTATGGTGGCTTTCAAAAGACTCTTAGACTTACATCTCAAGGATCAGAACATTCAGGGGTATGTGAGATGAGTACAGCCACACACACCTACACAGGTTGAACTGGATGGACTATTGTCTTTATTCAACCTCACCTACTATGTAACTATGTATGTTTGAGCCTCAGACTATTGGAACGTCAAAGCGGTCTTTTCAGGACACGCATGTTCCATCTACAGGCCTTTCTCCACATAACCAAGGGAGCCTCAAGGCTCTTAGGCTAGTCAACACTACTGTGTTCTCCTATGTTAAAGGACAAAGGGGGACTCACAGCCTGTTCTCTATTACAGGAAGCAAAGCCAATTATGTCTTGGGCTCAGAAAAATCGAGCCTACATCTTAGAGGCCTATGTCCCTGGAGTCCAGAATATTCTAACAGACTTTCTTTCCAGAGTCCAGACAGATTATTGGAAATGCAGCGGGTCCTGTGCAGGATAGGAGACAATGGTAATGCACTATTCACCAATAAAAAAAAAAAAAAAAAAAAAAAAAGTGCACTCCAACCAATACCTACTAAGTGCTACAAAAATGGCTAATATAATTTGAAATGGGCAAGTAACAATGAATACAGTTAAAAATAACCACATATATAGGCAAAGAATCCAAGTGACATAAAATATTAATAATGCAAACCAGATATATAAAAATCTAAACGTGGTAATGAATACATATGTGCCCTAATTAATAAAGAATAAAGTGCTAACATCGGGTCCTGTGCCCTTCTTCAAGTCCTGGTCATCCTCGGGTTTCTACAAAAACCCTGTACAGAAGTTGTGGAGGTAGTGATAGTGATGCCAATTAGTTAGGTCATGGTTCCCCTTGGTGGCACTGTTCAGCTATCGGAATCCCAGTGACCCTTCTCATCAAGCCAGATCTTCCATCTGGTTCTTGAGATTGGAGGTCCTCGACTGCTCCTCCAGAGTCGTCTCCCCTCTCTTTTGAATGCTAGGAATGCTAGGAGAGTGAACATGAAACAAAGTTTATGGGAGAATCTGGTCGAAGTCTGTGCAATACATGTCTGCTGCTGACAGAGCATGTACCGATCTAGAAGTTCTAAATATTCTGGGCTTCCTCCAGTCAGATTTAGATCTGGCTCTATTGATCAGCTCCCTCAGAATTCAAGTGTCAGCTTTATCGGCCTTCACAGGTGTTTGCAGGTCTGGGCATCTTTCCTGTCCAGCAATTCTTCAAGGGAGCAACTAGGCTCAGACCTCTGAGCAAGCAGAGGTTTTTCCAAATGGAGTCTCCCTTGTTCTCAACTCCCTTTCGGGAATTGGAGCGGAGTGTTCTAGGGCTGTCTTCGTTAAATGCCTCTCTGTCATGTTCGCTTTTCTCTTGGCTATTACGTTGGCATTAAAAGCCTCAGGAGATTAATTCTCTGGTCATGGAGAACTTTTCTTAATGTTTTTCCAGTTCGAGGGGTACTTTTGCCTATGCTTGACTCAAGTCCCAAGGGTACATTTGTTTTTCATGGGAACCAAGAAATTGTGCTGCCAACCTTTGGCGTACCAACTTGCGTCCTTTATACATGGGAGAGGTCGCACTGTGGCTTTTTGATTAAAGCGCATGGTTAGTAAACAGGGTATCCTGAGTTTGACTCTCAGCAGTACCTTCCTTGTGTTCTGGGAATCTCTTAGATATTTTGAAGTTATATCTACAAGCTTCTGCTTCCTTTAACCACTTGCCGTCTGCTCACTTGAGCTCTACTGCGGCAAAGTGGTTCGTTATCGTCTGGCGACGTAGACCTACGTCGCCAGACACTCCCCTTTCTCGGCGGGGTGCACGTGCCGCCGGAGGCTCGCTCCCGCTGTATTCAGTCACAGCGGGAGTCGGGCCAGGGGAGGAGCAGCGGCGATCGCCGCTGCTCTTCCCCGATCGTCGGGGAATCGAGTGTGGAGATCTGCCTGCTTGTGTAAACACAAGCGGGCGGATCTCCTAAGTGACAGGCAGGGTCAGATTGCAGGGTTCAGCATAGCTGAACATGCGATCTGTCCCTGTGTCACTCAGTCACCTCCCCCCACACACGTTAGTAAGCACCAGGCATACATTAACCCCTTCCCTGCCAGTGTCATTTTTACAGTAACAGTGCATATATATAGCACTGATTACTGCAGTAATGTCACTGGTACCCCCAAAAGTGTCAAAAATGTCAGTCAAGGGTCCGATCTGTCCGCCGCAATGTCGCAGTCCCGCAAAAAAAAATCGCAGGTCGCCGCCATTACTCGTTAATAAAAAAAACACCAAAAATGACAGAAATCTTTCCCTTAGTTAGTAAACGCAATACCTTTTGCGCAAACCAATCAAAATACGCTTATTGTGATTTTTTTTTTACCAAACATAGGTAGCAGAAAACCATTTGGCCAAAAATTTAAAAAAATTTGATTTTTACATTTTTTTGGGGGGAATTTCATATAAAAAAAATGTGAAAAATATTGTTATTTTTTCAAAATTTACGCTTTTTTTTGTTTATAGTGCAAAAAGTAAAAATCGCACAGGTGATCAAATACCACCAAAAGAAAGCTCTGTTTGTGGGGAAAAAAAGGACGTAAATTTTGTTTGGGAACAGCGTCGCACGGCCGTGCAATTGTCAGTTTAATTCGCACAGTGCCGAATCGCAAAAAGTGGCCCAGACGTAAGACAGCAAAATCCTCCAGTGGTAAAGTGGTTAAGCTTCTGAATGCCTGTTCATTCTTTTTGCCGGTAAAGACAAAGGGGAAAAAGTCTCATCTAGGACGATTGTGGCATGGATTGTCTGGGCCATTCGACAAGCTCACAGAGCTTAGGGCTTGGCTCTTTGGGAATGGTAACTGCTCATTCGACCAGGAGTGTGTCTACATCCTGGGCGGCTTTGCAGCATGTGGTTCCCAATGTAATCGGTAGGGAGGCCTTGTGGTCCCCCATCACTACATTTTTGGCTCATTATTGTGTAGAGCCGGCCTCTATCTTCTGTTAATTTTTGGTTTACATATCCTGTCGGTTGACAGTGTCAAGTAAACCCTTTTCTTTTGTTCTGCAATTGCCCACCCGGTTGTGTATTGCTAGTTATTTCCCATACGTATTCTGCCATGTAGTCTGTCAAAAAAACTGAAATGGCAGCAGGAGTTCCCTCCCAGAGTAATGAGTAGGCTAGTTACGGAAAGCGGCCTCTGGCTCAGAGCAAAGATTTATGGGAGTGGGTTCCTATAGGTGAGGAGTGGAGGCGAGGTTAATCCATATGTATGATTGCCATGGAATCCACCAGGAAAGGTAAATTACGGTAAGTATTTGATAGGAAATTTTCCGTTATTACGTTTAATGGATGCATTTTCTGTCTATAAATTTCTTGCATATTCAAAGTTCCTTATATTTACAGTCAGTAAATATATACACTCATGCTTTCATCGTCCATATTGAATATTGAATATTAAATAATGTCCACATTAGCAGCGCTGCTAATGTGGACATTGTTTAATATTCAATATTCTTTACCATGTGACCGGCTGTGTCCAATCACAGCCGGCCACATGCACTTCCCTCATGCACGCCGCTCGCACGTGCCCCCAGGGGGCGATCGGGGATGGAGAGTGTCACTCTGACACAGTCCATCCCTGATCAGGGTAAAGAGCCAATAAAAATTGGCTCTTTACCACGTGACCGGCCGGCTGTGTCCAATCACAGCCGGTCACAGAATGTCAACAGAGATAACGGTAACTAGCTGTTACCGTGTTCTCCTCCTCACACACTGATCCTGTGTGAGGAGGAGATTGCTGTAACAGCTAATTACCGATCACAGTGCACCCTAAAACACACTGATTGCCCCCCAATAAAGAGGACCTGTCACTAACCCATCAAAGTACCTGTCACTAGCCCATCAAAGTACCTATCACCAGCCCATCAGAGTACCCGAGTACCTGTCAACCAGCCCATCAGGTACTCGGGTATTCTGATGGGCTGGTGACAGGTACTTGGGTACTCTGATGGGCTGGTGACAGGTATTCGGGTATTCTGATGACAGGTACTTGGGTACTCTGATGACAGGTACTCTGATGGGCTGGTGACAGGTACTCGGGTACTCTGATGACAGGTACTTGGGTACTTTGAGTACCTGTCATTAGAGTATCCGAGTACCTGTCATCGGAGTATCCGAGTACCGGTCATCGGAGTATCCGAGTACCTGTCATCAGAGTACCCAAGTACCTGTCACCAGAGTACCGGAGTACCTGTCACCAGCCCATCAGAGTACCCGAGTACCTCTCTGTATCCCATTAGAATACCCGAGTACCTGTCTCCAGCCCAGAGTACCCGAGTACCTCTCTGCAGCCCATCAGAGTACCCAAGTACCTCTCTGCAGCCCATCAGAGTACCCAAGAACATGTCATCAGCGTACCCAAGTACCTGTCACCAGCCCATCAGAGTACCCAAGTACCTGTCATCAGAGTACCCGAGTACCTGTCTCCAGCCCTTCAGAGTACCTATCTGCAGCCCATCAGAATACCTGAGTACCTGTCTCCAGCCCATTAGGGTATCTGAGTACCTATCTGCAGCCCATCAGAATACCTGTCTCCAGCCCATCAGGGTACCTGAGTACTTGTCTTCTGCCCATCAAAGTATCCGAATACCTGTCTCCAGCCCATCAGAGTACCCGAATACCTCTCTGCAGCCCATCATAGTACCCGAGTACCTCTCTGTAGCCCATCAGAGTACCCAAGTACCTGTCTCCAGCCCAGAGTACCCGAGTACCGGTCTCCAGCCCAGAGTGCCCGAGTACCTATCTGCAGCCTATCAGATTACCTGAGTACTAAAAACTATGCAGCCTGAAGGATTGAATGTGGAATTTGACCTAAACTGCTTTCTGTCAAACTGGTAACACAAATTTCCAAATTAGTCCCCTATGCTCCTTTACATTTTAGAATATTTTTAAATATTTTAAAATGATTTTTAATTAATTTTGGAATTACCATTTTATTCGTATACATATTTTTTATAAATTTTTAGGTGTTTTAATAGGGATTCACAATGGAATATTTAATTAGTGTAATATCAATTTTCATTTAATATTCCATTCCTCTTCAATTGTCACATATTTGTATTAAAAAAATGGAAATGTGTGTTACGAGGATTAAAAATCAACACACGTGGTGTCTTTTGGATATCGATAATGTATGGTCGATTGTTGCCCAAAAAACAAAAAAACCATTACTATATCTTTTGTTAAGTATCCTGTTGTACATTTAAGCTGCATATTTGTAAAGCTTTGGCCCGTATTGTGACGAGAAAATAGAAATATGGCGGCTCCAGTACTTCCTGTTGGGTGGAGATGAAGCCACATACACCCATCGGGAACAGGAAGTTCGTCACTTGCTAATTAGATGGAGCAATACTTAAACACTGCCCATCGCCGCAGACCGGAAATACGTCTGTGAAAACGCCCGGAAGAGGAGGGCGAAACGCGTCGACGCACTTCCGGTCTACGTCCTAGCGATACGTCACTTCCGGTGCGGTGGAACGCACGCCGAAACCACGGGGCGTTCTAGCGGCACCTGCTACCAGGAAGGACGAGATTTTTAACCTATATGCCTTTTTCTAAGCAACGAAATGTGAGTGTATTTTCATTATTTTGCACAATAAACAACCTTTTATCAGATTTACACTATATGAGCATCCTTTTCTCCAATACATGTATCGGGGTATTTACATCTGTGGAGATACTTTCGCCTTGGAGGAGTTAATAGCCGGTTCCTTACTAGGACATAAGCCTTGTCGATCTCTATTGCTATACAGCATAGGGGTCACCATTGTCCGGTAAGTGAACACCCAAAGGGGGAGGTCCGGCACTGGCTCACTGCACCACAAAAGATTGCATGTTTTGTGCACTTTCTTCCTGGCACTCCAGCACCTTTGTGAGACATCTTTTGGGACTGTGTACATCTTATCATCTACTGAGATCTTAAACAACTATTACATCTGGACTGGCACTTTATATTTATACATTTTAATTATATTTATATAGTATATGTCTATATGGTTTCTACACCCCAATTTTTGCACACAATTGCACGGTGCACTTTATGAGTTTTTTAAGTAGAACGTAACCACTTTATTATTGTTTGCGCTGTGATATATATTTTTCTCATATTTATGAATTTTGGATACCACTATTTATGAACAGCTGCATTCTAGATAATTTAAAATATTGTTATTAGTTATTTCACTTATCTTTGCGCTGTATTTGCACTGCACTTTACCTGAGTACCTGTCTCTAGCCCATCAGAATACCCGAGTACCTTTCTGAAGCTGATCAGTGTACCTGAGTACCTGTCTGCAGCCCATCAGAGTACCTGTTACCTATCTGCAGCCCATACCTCCTAGATTATGTGTTGGGGTGTTTGCTTTCCAAAATGGGGTCATTTTGTGGTGGTTTCCATTGTCCTGGTTCTCCAGGGCCTTCAAAAGTGTGATAGGTTGTAATGAAATTATGTGTAATTTATGCTCCTAGAACGCCTGAAGGTGCTACTTGGATGTTGGGTCTCTGTATGTGGCTATGCTGTGACAAAGTCTCACATATGTGGTATCGCCATACTCAGGAGGAGTAGTAGAATGTATTTTGGGGTGTCATTTTTGCTATGTACATGCTATGTGTTAGAAATATCTTAAAAATTGACAACTTTGTGTAAAAAAAAAAAAAAAATGCGTTTTTCTTTTTCTTTTCACATTTTCCAAAAACTTGTGGAAAAAAAATGACACGATCAAAAGACTCATCATGCCTCATATAATATACGTTGTGGTATTTGCTTAACAAAATGGGGTCATTTTGTGGGTAATTCCATTGTCCTGGTGCTCCAGGGCCTTCAAAATTGTGATAGGTCGTTAGGAAATTATATGTGTAATTTATGCTCCTAGAACACCTGACGGTGCTCCTTGAATGTTGGGCCTCTGTATGTGGCCAGGCTGTGTAAAAGTCTCACACATGTGGTATTGCCATACTCAAGAGGAGTAGCAGAATGTATTTTGGGGTGTAATTGCAAGTATGCATATACTGTGTGTGAGAAATAACTTATTATGATAATTTTGTGTAAAAAAAAAAAAAAATATTTCTTAATTTTCCCAAGAATTGTGGGAAAAAATTACAACTTCAAAAAACTCACCAATCCTCTTACTAAATACCCTGGAATGTCTACTTTCCAAGAGGGAGTCATTTGGGGGGGGGGGGGGTATTTGTACTGTCCTGACATTATAGGGCCTCAAGAAATGAGATTGGTACATCAGGTGTGATTAGGTGTGATCAATTTTCAGTGATTGGCACCATAGCTTGTAGATTCTATAACTTTCACACAAACTAAATAATAACCACTAATTTGGGTTATTTTTACCAAAGCTATGTAGTAGTATAAATTTTGGCCCAAATTTGTGAAAAGAAATTACTTATTTGCAAAATTTTATAATAGAAACTAAAACAAAATGTTTTTTTCTCAAAGTTTTGCTCTTTTTTCACTTATATCGCAAAAAATAAAAAACCCAGTGGTGATTAAATACTACCAAAGAAAGCTCTATTTGTGTGAAAAAAATGATAAAAAATTTGATTGGGTACAGCGTTGCATGACTGAGTAATTATCATTCGAAGTGTGAGAACGCTGAAAGCTGAAAATTGGTCTGGGCAGGAAGGGGGTGTAACTGCTCTGTATGGAAGTGGTTAATATGGACGATGGAAGCATGAGTGTATACATTTAGATCTAATATAGCAGCAGCTATTACTACCTACAACAATTTATATATATATATATATATATATATATATATATATATATATATACAGTATATATACACACACATTTGTTTTTGCACTGTATTATCATAAACGCTGGGAGAAAGAGACAATTAGTTTATTACAGGCTGGTCACTTTCCTTTTTTTTTTTATAAATAGTCAGTAAATATAATGCCCCCCCCCCCCCCCCCGGGCATTTTGACATTGTAAAACATTGTGATTCCACATTTACCAACTGCTTTTACATGACTTTTTATGATCAAGCAAGCAGTAACAAAGAAATGACTGTGGATTTGTTATATTTGTACTTTGCTGAAGCCTTTTAAGTGGTTATTTACAGACAGTTATTATGTAAGATCACATTTAGAAAGTTGCTTTTTACTGTGAATGGTCTAGGGTTAGACTAGTGGTAAGCCTCAAGGTTCATTTTTGGGACCAGAGAATTGAATTTAACAGTAAAGGGGATAAAAGTAAAATGTCTGTAAATGCTTTTGACATAAAGCTATTTAGGGGAACACAGTCATACTTACAAGCTGAACTGGATGCACTACTTGATTGGGCAACTACAATGAGAATTAATATTATTAATTGTAATGTTAAACATGTATAGAGCTAAAACATGCTTGCAGTATACAATCTAGGGGGGCAATAAAATTGGAGAAGGGACTGGGCATTCTGGACAATACTAATCTGCAGCTCTGCACCAAGCAAGATACTTTCTTGTATCAAAAGAGTCATAGACTAAAGAGAGTAAAATGTAATCTTGGCCCTATACCAATCATTAACTGAAACAAACCATTCTATTTTGGTCAAAAATTGTGGAAATGGAATTGTGGAAAAAAAGAAACTGAATTTAGTCATGCCTATGCAGATGAATTCCCAATGATTAAGGTAGATATAATCACACTATGTTTAATTACATAAATGTTGCATGCATTAAACTCAGTGGAAAGGTCACCACAAAAGACTCACGGGCACTGTTTGCAACACGTGGCAAGTAGAGATTTTGCGAACATAAAATTTTCAGTTCGCGAACGGCGAACGCAAATTTCCGCAAATGTTCGCGAACGGGCGAACCGCCATAAACTTCAATAGGCAGGCGAATTTTAAAACCCACAGGGACTCTTTCTGGCCACAATAGTGATGGAAAAGTTGTTTCAAGGGGACTAACAGCTGGACTGTGGCATGCTGGAGGGGGATCCATGGCAAAACTCCCATGGAAAGTTACGTAGTCGATGCAGAGTCGGGTTTTAATCCATAAAGGGCATAAATCACCTAACATTCCTAAATTGTTTGGAATAACGTGCTTTAAAACATCCAGTGTGTGTATACGATCAGGTATGATGTTGTATCGATCAGGTAGTGTAAGGGCTACGCCCGCTTCACAGTGACAGACCAAACTCTGACAGACCAAACTCCCCGTTTAATGCACCGGAAACAACCGCAAACAGTCCATTTGCACAACCGCAAACTCCCCATTTGCACAAGGTTGGATACCAAGCTAGCCATGTCCCGTTCCTTGTCCTCACTGACGTCATTGAAGGTCTCTTCCTCCACCCAGCCACGTACAACACCAAGGATCCCCGAAAGGAACCGGTAGATGGAAAAAGATGGTTGGTCGGTCCTCTTACTTCCAATATGGGGCACTGCGCATGCGCCATGCAATGTACTGTGCCACCCTATATGAGTGGTGTGCACACAGTACAGTCTGTGGGCCTGTGGCCTCTCACACATGGGCAGGCAACTGCAATATATATATATATATATATATATATATATATATATATATATATATATATAAAAAAGCAGACTGATGTACCAGCCCTAAAAAGGGCTTTTTGGGGTGCTGTCAGGACGCTGTCCTTACAGCAGATGAGTCTTTGAGGACTGGAGTGGACACAGAACCCTGGCCTAGCTATTAATTCAGCAGCAGCAGCACTCTCCCTGCTCTAACCCTGCAGCTTCAGAATGAATCTAAGATGGATGCTGTCCTTGCTTTTTTATAGGAGGTGGGAGGGTCTGGGAGGGAGGGTATGCTGATTGGCTGGAATGTGTCTGCTGACTGAGGTACAGGGTCAAAGTTTGCTCAATGATGACGTATAGGGGGCGGACCGAACATTGCATATGTTCGTCCGCCGTGGCGAACAAGCGATGATCGCCGGGAACTGTTCACCGGTGAATAGTTCGGGACATCTCTAGTGGCAAAAAGGTTTAACCTCTACATTTGGACTTCAAGATAAGCTCTATAAAGAAATGGACTAGTCTCCTCCGGAGCTGACTAGCCAACCCAGTACATTTCTTCCAAAAATTGCCAGAATGTTTACTTAAAAGCATTAAACATAAAAAGCTTCTAATATTTTATAAATAGTAACATTGTGGAATGTTGATCCCCTTTGGGGACAGGAAAGAATTTTTCTCCTCTGGGAGAACATTGAACCATACTCTGTGAGGGTTTTTTTTACCTTTCGTTTGGATGAACTGTAGACTAGGATTAGAAATATTCAAGGTGTTTCTTTTTGTTTAACCTGATTATTTATGTAAATAGGTAATTATAGGGGGCGTGGCCTGGCGCAGCATGCGGTAACACGTGAGTAGCTGGAGCTCCGTCAACCGAACATCCTTTCTCACTGATCCTGTACCCTTACAGCCCGCCACGAGTTGCCGCTCCCTCCGGTATACGCCCGGCTCCCTGCAGGTTATGTCGCCGCCGAAGAAACCCACCGAAACAGCGGCCAAATTGGACCGGGCCGGACGCGACCGCGGGATCAGCGGGAGGAGCGGACACGGCGACTGTTCTTGAAGCGATCTCAGCATGCCAGGCCACCCTGACCTCCAAAATTGATGCTCTCTCATCCGCCAGGACATGAAGCAGCTGCGGGAGAGGGTTGCAGAGACTGAGCATCGGATCGGGGGGCTGGAGGATTCCCTGCCCCGCTACAGCACACCACTGCCCGCCTTCAAGACCAGGTCTCTCAAATCCTATCTAAACAAGACGATATGGAGAACCGTCTGGGACGCTGCAACCTGAGATTCATAGGTCTCCCTGAGGGCTCGGAGGGCAGAGACCCCTCTACCTACTTGGAAAATCTCCTGATACAGACGTATGGCCGGGAATCGTTCTCCCCCACGTTCGTGGTGGAGAGGGCCCACCGCTTGTGGGGCCGTCCGCCACCTCAGGGAGCACCCCCCCGCACATTTATCGCCAAGTTTCTAAACTATAGAGACCGGGATATAATACTCCGCCTGGCAAGAGAGAAGGGGAATATCCCTATTGGCAACGGCAGGGTGGCAATATTCCCGGACTACTAAGCTGAAGTACAAAGAAAGAGGAAGAACTTCATGGAGGCTAAACGCGGACTTCGGATTAAGAACTACAAGTATGCAATGCTGTACCCAGCCTGGCTCCGAGTTGAGGGCGAAGATCGGGTACACTTTTTCGAAGATCTGGAAGCGGCTATAGCGTGGTTGGAACACCTCGAGACCCGCACCTGACCCGGAGACTACTCATTCTTCAGAGATCGTTGCCTCTTCCTGAACCTTCTACCTGTCACCCTTTCATCATAACTATGATTACGGCCCGGACCGCGGCTGCTTCCCCCTTTATTTTTCCTGAGGCCGGTTTCTCTGCCCTAACTGTGATGGGACAGCCTTGTTTGTCTGCACTGGCCACCTGCTGCTGAACTGCGGAATTTCGCCTCACCTGGCTGTGAGGGCCCTTTTCCAGAAGTTGTTGGCGGGGCATGGGAGCCCGGCTACGTAATACCATGGTGAAAAGAGAAATAGGTGCGCGAACCTTTAATGAGAAAAAAAAGTGGAAAAAAGCAGCACTGAAAAAATATAAATATGTGAGGGGTTGTAACAAATGAAAAACATCAATTACAGAGTGCGCTAAAAGATTATGGAACACAAATATTCACAAAAATGGTGATTGCTGATGTCCAGCTAAACACAAAGTCTATATTCTAAATGATGAGACTGTGCAAAAGTCTTGAAAATCCAAAGAATATGGTGAAGTTGGGGAGTGATGAAGGATAAGGGTAACCTCTTCCCAAACGGTGATCCAGACAGTGCTCAAATGTACACGTGATGCACCCAGTGTTAAGAAGGGACTCTTACCAGATGATGGAGAGATGCAAACATATAGTGTATAACCCTGGAGTCCGTTAGGTCAGCTTGTAGGAGAGAATTCACAATAGGAATAAAGCGACCATCTGCTTCCAAAGTGTGGGGATCTAGAGGCTTCCACTCAAGGGGATATCGCCACCAAGAACATACCCAAGGAAGAGAAGGGGACTATAGTGCATTACCTCACTTTATTGAACCAATAAGAAAGAGTAACACTTACATTTTCAGGAGAAAAAACAGCATATGTAAATTTTGGATCGAGGACCTCTGCAGTAGTCCGGGATCATAGGCAACACGGCTAGCTCCCCCCGACGCGTTTCCACTAACAAGTCGGCTTCTGGGACTGGAGCTGTAGCCGTGCTGCTCGCATCTCTCATGTAAATAGTGTGGCTGATGGACACTTCCGGTGCGGCCGTGGCGAGGACCCGGAAGTGTTGTGACGCACTTCCGGTTCAAATGTTAACCAATCACGGTATGTTGAGATGAAGACCCGGAAGTTCTAAATAGCGCTTCCGGAGGCTTCTGTGGCCAATCACATCGGATGTCAACAAAACTAGTCATCCATAACACCGGAGTATAAAAAACATAACTGTTCTTATCGGTGCCAAAAATATTGGAATTATATATAAAGGCAAGCGATTCCATCTGTCTATATAATTATCAAAAAGGAATCCATTATAAATAAAAGGCAGACAGAATTCTCTTATTAGAAATATATGACAGATGTGAAGTCTATTCAGTTTTATTAAAAAGGGTTTAAAATTAACACGTAAATTCCCTAAAAATACCACAGATTTGGTCTAAGGACCCGGAAGTGGCTTTAATAATTATGGCTAAAGCATTTACTATATAAAAATATGTAAAAAATGTATAAAAAATATATAAAAAATATATAAAAAAAATTTTTTTTTATTTTTAAAAACATCTAGGGTCATCAAACGTTGTGTAGTTTTTGGGGTGTATGGCACCAAAAGTCTCCATCCGCCAATTTCACATTTATATAAACGTATATGGCCTAAATGCTAATAAAAACATATAATGACATTATAAAAACTTAATGTAGACTCTTGTTTCAAACATAAAAGAGAAAAAAGAGAAAAAAAGGAAGGTAATAAAGCAGGGCGGGAAGGGAAGGGTAGACCAGAAGAAACTTGGAATGTTATTATCCTATGTGGGTGTGTGGTTATTCATTATTGATGTGGGCATTAATGTCCCATTCCACATTCATACCCCATGGCTGATAGCATTTTAGTTCATGAATCCAAAACGTCTCTCTCCTGGAAATAGATCTCTTCATGTCACTCCCCCTCCAATGTGGGGAATAGCACTCAATCACAACAGCTTTCAAATTTGAGTAGCTTCTATTGTGACACTTATCATGATGGGAAGAGAGACTATGACCAGGGAAACCTATTTGTATATTGGTGAGATGTTCACCTATTCTGATACTGGGGGTCCTGATCGTTCTCCCAACATATTGTAATCCACATCCGCACGTTAGGAGATACACCGCCCCTTTGTGATGGCAAGTGGTAAAGTTTTGGATGTCATATTTTTTCTTGGTAACAGTAGAGTTGAAGGACTGAGTTCTCTGTGTATTCAACTCTTTGCAAACCCGACATTTCTTACAGGGAAAAAAACCTTTCATATTAGAAAACATTTTCGGGATGGTGGGTTTCTCTACTGGAGTAGGGGCAATAATGTCCTTCAAATTCTTAGTCCTCCTAAAAATAATAGGGGGTCTCTCAGGAAGTGTTGGTCCTAGTGTTTTGTCTCCTTTTAATATATGCCAATACTTCCTGAAGGTGTGATTGACCCACCTATAGCCAGTTGAAAATGAAGTAATAAAGGCATATTCAAACTTAGAAAAGGCACTTTCTGGTTTGGGTTTGGGCACCACTAACTCTTTTTGAGGTACATTTTTAACTTGAAGGATGTTTTGTTCCAAAATTTCCTCTTTAAACCCCTTTTCCACAAATCTATCCTTCAATATTTTACTTTGCACCTCAAAATCTTGGGAGTCAGTGCAGTTACGACGTATCCTCCTAAATTGGCTAATGGGGACCGAGGTTAGCCAGTTAGGGTGATGGCAGCTATCTAGGGAGATGAACCCATTCTTGTCCGTGGGTTTAAAGAAGGTTCTCGTACCAAATTTACTTCCCATCCTGTATATAATCAGATCTAGGAAATTTATGGATGTTTCACTGAACTGATAAGTGAGGCGAATGCCCCAATCATTGCAGTTCAGTCTATCCATAAATAATTGAAGAGAAGAGATGTCACCTTTCCACAGCAATAAAACATCATCTATGTATCTTCTCCATAGAAAGATGTTGGGTTCTCTCGCGGCATAAATGTTGCGGTCCTCCCAGAGTGCCATAAACAGATTGGCAAGGCTGGGAGCAAATTTAGCTCCCATTGCCACGCCAGTCTGTTGTAAATAAAAATTCCCACCGTAGAAAAAATAATTATGCTCCATTCCGAATTGTAATAACTCAAGAATGAATATTTTTTGTTTGAGTGGGAGGTCGTAATTGCTTTCCAAAAAAGTGCTGACTGCCTCATATCCCATCTGGTGAGGTATGATGGTATACAGGGATGAAACATCTGCTGTAACCATCAATACCTCACCTTCTACGTCCAGGTTTGTAAGTTCCTGGATGCATTGGGACGTATCTTTCAGGTACGCAGGGGTTTGTTGTACCAGAGGTTGGAGGAAATGATCCACGTATTTTCCTATTCGGGAGGTCACCGAATCTATGCCACTTATTATTGGACGGCCCGGAGGTTTAATTAAACTTTTGTGGACCTTAGGTAAATAATAAATAAGTGGGATTCTCGGGGCTAAAGGAACAAGATGTTCTTTCTCTTTGTCATTGAGAATGCCCTCTTGGTGACCCCTCAATATCAACCGCTCTAGTTGTCTCTTGTATGAATAGGTTGGATCATTGGGAAGGATCCGATATGTGTCGCTGTCAGACAGCAAGCGATCCATTTCCTCTATATAATCCTCTTTCTTAAGCAGTACAACTCCGCCTCCTTTGTCAGCAGGGCGGATAATTAAGTCTTTCCGTTCACACAGTGACTTAACTCGTAATACCATGCCTCGAGCCCCGAGAGCGGTCTGCGGCAAGCTGACCAGCATTGTTTCGCCCCCGGCACCTGCTGGGGCCAGGTGCGCGGCCCCTGTTTTGCCAGTCCCCCCCTTTATTTCCTATGTGTTTTTGCTGGCCCCCCTTCTCCTTCCCCTCATTCTGCATTTGAATGCAAGCGCTGACCTACACAATGTGCTAACACGGGGGGTACGCTTGGATACTGTACATGTGGACTCCCTTCCCCCTACATTTTGGCTGGCTATAACGGGGGCCTTGTTTTTGAGTTGTTTGGGACTCTATGCCCGCACAAGTTGGGGTGGGTGCAGGGCGGGGTGGGGGGGTGGGGTACCTTTTTGCTTTGTTTTTTATTGCTGCTGTTTGTTGGACTGTGCATGCTTGTTATCCATTTAATATGTCTTTCTTTACCTGTTCCCTCAGTGGAGACCTGGGTGCTACATGGAGCGACTCCCCCTTGTGGTCACTCTTGCTACCGTGCTCGCGCTCCGGGTCACCACGTGACGGGGTTATCCCCGAGATCCCTGTACACGCTCAGATAAATTTACAGAATATCACCTTATGGCTGCCATCAAATTGCTGACCTGGAACGTCAGGGGCCTAAGAGATAAGGTTAAATGCTCGGCGGCCTTCACTACCCTAAAAAAGCATAGACCAGATATTCTGATTTTGGTGGAAACTCATCTGGAGGGCCGTCTACACCTATCGCTCAAACGCCCCTGGATAGGCTGGGTTTATCACTCTGCCCACACCTCCCACTCGCGGGGGGTGGCGGTGCTAGTCTCTAAACATGTCCATTTCCAGCTTCAGGGATCTCGGGTTGACTCACAGGGGCGGTTTGTTTTCCTATCTGTGCTAATATTTGGCGAACCCTGGTTGATTTTGGCTTTTTACGTACCCCCACCGTTTGCAATGTCTGTGATCACGGAGGCATTGTCCTACATGGCTCAATGCCCAGGTACCCCTGCGGTCTGGCTCGGGGACTTCAATAACGTGATGAACCCGACCCTGGACAGGCTGCAGTCAAGTCCCCACGCGGGTGGGTCCCCTGCCTCCACTAGATTCGCTTGTCTGATTGAGAGTGTGGGTCTGGTGGATACGTGGAGAGCCAGGTTTCCCCTACGACAAGAGTTCTCTTGTTTCTCTGCTACCCATCACACAATGTCTCGTATCGACCTAATTCTGATCTCTAAAACCCTGCTTCCCAGACTGGTATCCGTGGGATTCCTCCCCAGATCCTTGTCAGACCACAGTCCCTACTGGGTCTCGAGCGGGCTGCCACACACCAGGTCGCCCCCGACCTGGCGTCTACAACCGCTTTGGCTGTCACTGCTGCCAGAGGAGGCCTCGCTCGACACCCAGTGGGAACGGTATTTCAGCGAGAATGTGGGCACTGCCTCTCCCCTTGCAGTGTGGGAGGCTTTCAAGCTCCACGCACGCGCTACCCTGATTTCCCAGATAAAATCCTGCAAGGCGAGCTCCGCGGTGGCATACGACCGTGCGGTGACCGACCTTCAGGAGGCGGAGGCTGCCTTTCTAACAGATCCTTCCGCAACTAGGGCCTCCCACCTGCGGTTGTTGACAGGGGTGGTTGCCCAAATAGAGCTCGAGCAGGCCAACAATAAATTATTCTTCCAGCGTCAGAGGATTTTTGAGCATGGGGAGAGAGCTGGGAGACTGCTGGCATACCTAGTACATTGTGAGGACAGACCCCCAGTGGTTATTTCACTGCAGACTGACGCAGGAGACCTTGTCACTGACCCTATGGTAGTGGCGGACAGATTCCGCTCTTTCTTTGCTGACCTCTACACGACTAGGGCCTCCAGTGACCTTACCGACATGCAGCTGCTACTTGACGGTGTGAAGTTCCCTAGACTAACGGAGGAACATGTGACTGGGCTGGAGGCTCCGATAACGGGGGATGAGATTGCGGAGGCCGTGTCCGGGTTCCCCAGGTCCAGGTCCAAGTCCCCGGGCACGGATGGCCTGCCCATCGAGTTCTACGCCCATTTTTCCGAGCTTCTCTTGCCGCAGCTACTGACGTTGTTCAATGCCATATTTGAGGAAGATAGATTGCCCACGTCCATGAAAGAGGCGTTTATTGTGCTGATCCCTAAGCCGGGCAAGGACCCCCGGTTCCCGGAGTCGTACCGCCCGATCTCGCTCCTACAAGTAGACATCAAAATACTCGCAAAAATTCTGTCTATCCGCCTGAACCGGGTCATTTTGTCCCTGATTCACGAAGACCAGACTGGTTTTATGCCCGGTAAGAACACGTCTTTCAACCTTCGTAGACTATTCATGAATGTACAAGCACGGCATGAGAACTCGGGACATAGGGTGGTGGTGACACTGGACACGGCCAAAGCTTTTGACTCTGTGGAGTGGAGCTTTCTCTGGGCATGCCTGTAGAGGTTTGGGTTTGGCCCGCGGTTTATTAAGTGGGTTCGCTTGATGTACAGTGCCCCGGTTGCCAAAATTCTGGCGAATGGCAGGACCTCTGAACCGTTCCCGCTATCCAGGGGGACGAGGCAGGGCTGTCCGCTCTCTCCTTTATTGTACGCCTTGGCGGCCGAACCACTGGCCATCGCCATTCGGAACCACCCTGGTATAGATGGGCTGCGGGTGGGACCCCTGACCGAGAAACTTAGCATGTATGCGGACGACACGTTACTGTACCTGGCGGACTCGGACGCGTCCCTCACTGCGGCCCTGTCCCTGATAGAACGTTTTGGCAAGTATTCCGATTTTCAAATGAACTGGGACAAATCACAAATACTACCTCTGAATCACGCCCCCCCCGCCTCGGCGGCCCTCGCCCTTACCCCTCCAGCGGGTGTCGAGGATTAAATATCTGGGGGTCTTAGTCACGCCTAATCCCTGGGATTATATCCAGGACAATATCCAACCTCTGTACGACCTAATTAAGGCCAAAACCCAGATTTGGCAAAGCTGCCCTTGGGCGTCATGGGTAGAGTGAATCTCATAAAAATGGTTCTGCTCCCAAAGATACTCTATGTTTTGTGGCACTCCCCGATCTACCTGCCCTTAAAGTTTTTCAAACAAATGGAATCCCTCCTTAAAGCCTTTGTGTGGGGTCAGAATAGGCACAAGCTTTCTTGGCGCAAACTTAAAAACCCCTCTAACCTGGGCGGTGTGGCTTTACCTGACTTTAACCACTTGCCGACCGCCGCACGACTATCTACGTCGGCGGTCAGCCCCTCACAGGCAAACTAACGTAGGGCTACGTTGCTTGCTTGTGAGGGTCTAGGGAGCGAGCGCGCGCCGGCGGAGGCGCGCTCCCGCTCCCGCGTGGTCACGGACCCCCCGCACGTGTGACCAGCAGACCCGATGTCCGCCGGCCACTCGGCGATCGGCGGGGGAGAGGGAGAATGTCAGGCAGCTTGTGTAAACAAGCCACCTGTCATTCTCCTCGCTGTAAAGACACTGATCACATGGATCTACTATGTAGATCCGTTGATCAGTGTCCTTGCAGCTCAAGCCACAGCCAATCACAGTAGAAAGCACGCCCCTAGGGACACACACAGCCCCTCCCTCCCAAATAAAGTTAACCTCTTCACTACCAGTGTATTTTTACAGTAACAGTGCATATATATATAGCACTGATTACTGTAGAAATGTCACTGGTAACCCCAAAAGTGTCAAAAATGTCAGCCAAGGGTCCGATCTGTCCGCCGCAATGTCGCAGTACCGCAAAAAAATCGCAGATCGCCGCCATTACGCGTTAAAAAAAAAAAACAACAAAAATGACAAAAATCTTTCCCTTTGTTAGTAAACGCGATAACTTTTGCGCAAACCAATCAAAATACGCTTTTTGCGATTTTTTTTTTTTACCAAACATAGGTAGCATAAAACAAATTGGCCGAAAATGTTAAAAAATTTTGATTTTTAAATTTTTTTTGGGGGAATTTCATATAAAAAAATGTGAAAAATATTGCTATTTTTGCAAAATTGACGCTCTTTTTTTGTTTATAGCGCGTGATCAAAAAATCGCACAGGTGATCAAATACCACCAAAAGAAAGCTCTGTTTGTGGGAAAAAAAGAACGCCAAATTCGTTTAGGTACAGCGTCGCACGACCGCGCAATTGTCCGTTAAAGTCACGCAGTGCCGAATCGCAAAATACCCCCTGGTCGGAATGGGGGTAAAATCTTCCGGGGCTTAAGTGGTTAATCTCTATTACCTGGCCGCTCAACTACC